>NW_009951918.1:1472036-1472965 GCF_000747805.2 Chaetura pelagica | reverse complement strand
ACCAAAGATTGTGCTTTTCCACTGAAAAAAAGCACTTTTGATCTCAAATGGTTTCATAATTTTCAAAGGACATGGGAAGAAGGTTAAGTGAATCAAAACAACTTAGAAGATGCTAGTGTTAATGTTAAGCCTGCAAACAGGTTACAACATAGACATCTCTGTCTTTGGTAGATAAAGCTTCCCCTTACACAAAGTTTGCAATATTATCCTGACAAATCACTCCTGTTACAGCAGAGTACCTCTGGCACTAGTGCAATAAAAACTCTTCCCTATTCCTCTTACAAAGGAAAGACTCCACATGGAAGAAAACATAGTTTAATCATTATAAAAGCAATGGCTTTCTTCAATGTGTACAAAAGGACCTTGCACATCTTCTTTCTGAAGAGTCACTGATGGTAGAGAGGTCTTGTAAAACAGCCCTGCAAGCGTTCTGTAAATGTCATTACTGTGAACTTGTGGACACAGAACTGGGTGAAGCTGCAAGGTTCTCAATTTTGACAGGACTGAGAATCCAAAGCCCCAAGAGTCCAGTGCAATCTAATAATTTTTCAGTTAAGTCTTTGGTGGCTGTCTAGCTCTAAAATCTGCTTTAGTACATAAATACGTACTTACATACTGACATGCTTTCTAGAAGTGTTCAGCATAATTCCCACTTTGATCCCAGTACAGCCGGCCCTCTTCAGCCGAGAAGAGACATGCATCCTCTCCCTAGCCTCTGGGGCTTTCTAAAAGAAGAGGGAAATGTAATGAGATGATCAGCAGAAAAATGACTATGCATTTAATGTATCAATACTACAGACCAATATCGACATCACTGGAATTTTTTTCATTTCAGATTAAAATGCAAGGGATCATGCAGCACTACCCAAAATGGCAGGACAGTCTGGCAAGAGAGCCAGGATAGACAGTTCTCCCTGCTGCATCGGCAT
>NW_009951918.1:1459714-1472010 GCF_000747805.2 Chaetura pelagica | reverse complement strand
CAGGTAAACACTATCTTTATTCTTTTACAAATAATCGTTACTATTTTATTTGTAGTAAGTTTACCAAAGGGAAAAGCAGAAGTCAGAAACTGATGCCATCAGGTATTTGGAAGAGGTCAGTCTCCTTGTGAAATGAAGAGACAAGTAGCATAAAGTTTTCCCCAAGCATGTGGTGCCTTCCAAGTGCAACGAAGGAGATGCTTTCTCAGATTTGCTAATTTTGCAAATTTATTATGTTTCAAACTGCATTCTTAGCAGTGATTGCATGCTTTTTCCAAAAGTATCTTACTTTTGGATGAATAACATGAATGACTAACTGACAGCTTAATGAAAATTACCTGCATCTGGTTACACTTACAAGACTTTTAAAGCAGATGAAGTTACAGAGTTTAAAGACTTGCAAAACAAGCAGACATTACCTTATGAAAAGTCTGAGGCACACAGCTTCTGGCTGAAACATCTTCATTAATGTTTTTAAATTCACAACTTCAGTAAACAACTTCCGTTCCACAGCACAGAATCATAGAATCTTAGGGGTTGGAAGGGACCTCGAAAGATCATCCAGTCCAACCCCCCTGCCAGAGCAGGATCGCCTAGAGCACATCACACAGGAACACGTTCAGATAGGTTTCGAATGTCTCCAGTGAAGGAGACTCCACAACCTCTCTGGGCAGCCTGTTCCAGGGCTCTGTCACTCTCACAGGAAAGAAGCTCTTCCTAATGTTTACATGGAACTTCCTATGGTCCAGTTTGCACCCACTGCCCCTTGTCCTATCACTGGACATCACTGAAAAAAAGCCTGGCTCCATCCTCCTGACACTCGCCCTTAGCACATTTGTAAACATTGATGAGGTCACCCCTCAGTCTCCTCCAAGCTAAAAAGACCCAGCTCCCTCAGCCTTTCCTCATCAGGGAGATGTTCCGCTCCCTTAATCAACTTTCTGACTCTGAGCTTGACTCTTTCAAGCAGTTCCTTGTCCTTCTTGACCTGAGGGGCCCAGAACTGGACACAATACTCCAGATGCAGCCTCACCAAGGCAGAATAGAGGGGGAGGAGAACCTCTCTTGACCTACTAACCACACCCTTTCTAATGCATCCCAGGATGCCATTGGCCTTCTTGGCCACAAGGGCACATTGCTGGCTCATGGTCATCCTCCTGTCTACCAGGACCCCCAGGTCTCTTTCACCTACACTACTCTCCAGCAGTTCAGCCCCCAACCTGTACTGGGACATGGTGTTGTTCTTCCCCAAATGTAAAACTCTGCACTTCCCCTTGTTGAATTTCATCATGTTTCTCCCCGCCCAACTCTCCAACCTATCTAAGTCTCTCTGAATGGCAGCACAGCCTTCTGGTGTGTCAGCCACTCCTCCCAGCTTAGTGTCATCAGCAAACTTGCTGAGGGTACATTCTATACCCTCATCCAGGTCGTTGATGAAGATGTTGAACAACACCGGTCCCAGTACCGACCCCTGTGGGACTCCACTAGTCACACACCTCCAACCAGATTCTGCCCCATTGACTACAACTCTCTGACTCCTTCCTTTCAACCAGTTCCTAATCCACCTCACTTCCTGATCACCAAACCCATACCTGATCAACTTTTCTACAAGGATGCTGTGGGAGACGGTGTCAAATGCTTTACTGAAATCAAGATAAACCACATCTACCGCTCTACCATCATCTATCCACCTAGTAATTTCCTCATAGAAGGCTATGAGGTTAGTCAAACATGATTTACCCTTGATAAAACCATGCTGACTGCTCTTGATGACCCCCATGTCCTTGATGTGCCTGGAGATAGTGACAAGAACAAGTTGTTCCATCACCTTTCCAGGGATGGAGGTGAGGCTGACCGGTCTATAGTTACCCGGGTCCTCCTTCTTGCCCTTCTTGTAGACTGGAGTGACATTTGCTATCCTCCAGTCCTCAGGCACCTCACCTGTTGCCCATGACTTACTGAAGATGATGGAGAGTGGCCTAGCAATGACCTCCGCCAGCTCCCTCAGCACCCTTGGGTGCATTCCATCTGGACCCATTGATTTATGGATGTCCAGATTACTCAACTGATCCCTAACCCAATCCTCATCTACCATGTCAAACTCTTCCTCTATCTTGACTTCTTCTGGGGCTATATGAATCTGGGGCTCATAGGGAGACCCTGCAGGAGTGAAGACAGAGGCAAAGAAGGCATTCAGCACCTCTGCCTTCTTTATATCCTCTGTCACCAGGGCTCCCACCTCATTCCTCAATGGGCCAATATTGCCTCTACTGCTAGTTTTGCTAGCTATGTATTTGAAAAAGCCCTTTCTATTATCCTTAACCTGACTTGCAAGGTTAAGTTCCAAGGAGGCCTTAGCTTTCCTAATTGCCTCCCTACATCCTCTGACAACAGTCCTATATTCCTCCCACGTGACCAGCCCCTCCTTCCATGATCTGTAGATTTTCCTTTTCCACTTAAGTTTGCCCAGTAGTTCCTTCTTTAACCATGCAGGTCTCCTAGCACCCTTACTAGATTTCCTAACCATTGGGACACTCTGATCCTGTGCTTGCAAGAAGTGGTCCTTGAATGTTGACCAGCTATCTTGAGCTCCTTTATTTTCTAGCACCCTGTCCCATGGGATTTCCCTTAATAGATGATTGAGGAGACCAAAGTTTGCCCTGTGGAAGTCCAGGGTTCTGGTCCTGCTGGGTATTTTGTTCCTTCCACACAGGATATGTACTCATATAAAATCTGTTTTGTTGTGATTACATCAGCTCAGTTAAGATTTTATTAGCATTTAAATTCTATCACCATGCCTTACAAATTAGGTAGTTAATATTGTACAAACAAGGCAAACAAATAATTATCTTACTGTATTGCTTAATAATCTACCTGGTCTTCTGACATTTTTCAAAAAGAATTTTCAGCTTCAGTACAATACATTTTTTTTCTACTATGTTCTTGTTTGTTACACAGTTGTCAGGCTTTTCACTCTCAGTCTATCCTTCTTTCTCTCTTTCTTTACCTTTCTTCTTTTAGATTCTGTAGTATTGCTACATTAAAAGAGAAAGCAAGGAGACTTGCTATTAAGGGGAAGAAATTCAAAGTAGAGTGAAAAGTCATAGCAGTACTGTGAATAATTAGAATGCAATGATTCTTTGAAATATAAATATGTGTAATTTTGTAGGAGTGTAAAATGGTTTGGTTTTTTTGTCCCTTGTTTTTTCTTTCTGGGTTTCAGTGTTTAGGAGTAAGGTAGGACAGGTAACAGCTTCTGTTGTTCAAATTTAAAAAAATGGAAGAGAATATTTCAGATTATCCCATATTTTGTTTTATTTTTATTTTTCTATTATAACCACTTATTTATTTGTTTATTTGTTTTATCTAAATGTTGCATTTTAAAATGCTTTTAAATTCCCTCTTTCAGAGGTTTACCTTTTCTGAATTCACAGCTCAGCAAATCTGCAGGAATTCAAAACTGTTTCTCTACCACCACATTTGTTTTTATTATGTATGTCTTCAAAAAGAGGTTATTCTAAACATTACAGATTTACCTATGGATAAGAAATCATGAGTTATAATATTATCTTTTCCAATCCTTTCAGTTCTCAGTTTTCTCAGTCTAGCCTTCTCTTTGACTCAAAGATTCTTCCAAGTTTAGTCCACATTGAAACTTGTTCTGGTTCTTCTACTCCAGAACACTTTACCTATCTCTATTTTTTCCTGTATTTTCTTTATTTTAGAAATTCTCTATTCAGTCAAATCATATATTTGCTCTTCTTACAGCACTGCTTTTCTTTAGGTTCCACTGTAAAATCATTAAAATAAGAAGCTTTTAAAGGCCTTTCAATAGCCCTTGGAAAAGGTCCTATGTATATATTTTGGGGGAAAACCTCCCAAAATCTGCATGGAGTGTTTAGACCCTATGTAAAAAAAAAAAAGGAGTTAGGCTTTTCTCAGTGATGACCAGTGATAGGACAAGGGGTAATGGGTGTAAATTGGAGCATAGGAGGTTCAAGGTGAATATCCGAAAAAATTTTTTTACTGTGAGAGTGACAGAGCCCTGGAACAGGCTGCCCAGGGAGGGTGGGGGGAGTCTCCCTCACTGGAGACATTCAAAACCCACCTGGATGAGTTCCTGTGTGATGTACTCTAGGTGACCCTGCTCTGGCAGGGGGGTTGGACTAGATGATCTCTTGAGGTCCCTTCCAGCCCCTAAGATTCTATGATTCTATGATTCTATGATTCTACTTACTTCCTCATAGGAGGCTATAAGGTTGGTGAAACATGACCTTCCCTTGATGAAACCATGTTGACTGCTCTTAATGACCCCCTCATCCTTGATATGCCTAGAGATAGTGCCAAGAACAAGTTGTTCCATCACCTTTCCAGGGATGGAGGTAAAGCTGAGTGGTCTACAGTTACCCGGGTCCTCCTTCTTGCCCTTCCTGTGGACTGGAGTGACATTTGCTATCCTCCAGTCCTCAGGCACCTCTCCTGTTGCCTACAACTTATCAAAGAAGATGGAGAGTGGCCTAGCAATGACCTCCACCAGCTCCCTCAGCACCCACAGGTGTATTCCATCCAGATGCATCAATTTATGGATGTCCAGATTGCTTAACTGATCCCTAACCCAATCCTCATCTACCAAAGCAAACTGCTTCTTTATCCTGACTTCTTCTGGGGCTAAGAACACTGAACTGGCATGCAAAGAATGCATTCATTTGCATGAGATCAAGTTGTCTGCTATGGGAAACCAGTGGCTGTGGAAATTAGACTAATCACAGAATCATAGAATGTCTTGGGTTGGAAGGGACCTATAAAGGACATCTAGTCCAACTGCCCTACCATAAGCAGGGACATCTCTTACTAGACCAGATTGCTCAGAGTCCCATGAAGCTTGACTTTGTCCATAAATAGAGCTGGGAAGCCCAGCAGGGTCTGTACAGCTACACAGAATTTGGTCACCACCAAATTGCACTAATAAGGACATTACTCTGCAGTACTGAATCAGCAGGGGCTGCAAATCCACCTGCTTAATAATGCAGCTTGTCTGCTTACGTCAGCCTTCTTACCCCATAATTTGTCCACATCATAGCCACAAGTTCTATCTGTAGATAGATCTTTCCTTTGTGAAAAATGAAAACTTACTCATTGACTCTCCAGGACTGAATCCTGGTCACCTTTCAGGCTTTCTATATCAGAATGAATGGTCATACGATATCACAAGTACAGTTTGATCTTTGCCTGGGAGATGCCCCAAAATACAGAGAAATCTCACAAGGAAAAGGGAGGCAAGGTTAAATTGTCGCAGTAAATCAAAGCAACACAAAACAAGCAAACAAACAAACAAAGAAAACAACAAACAAAACACACACAAAAAAACCACAACACATTAAACACAGAGTCTGAGAGAACACATCTGACTCCTATTTAAATGTAGAAAAAAAAATCTAGAAAATGAAGATGATCAAGAGAAGCAGACTACCAGAACTGGACTTTTCTCAGGAAAATAATTGTGAGGAAGATGCACATTTGAACAAAGCAAACAATCTGTCTTATCTCAGTCAATAAAAAAATAAAACCCAAAACACCCAACGCCTCCAGCAGCTAACTGATGCTTTGGTATAATTCGCTAACACTTTAGAATGACATCTTCAGCAGTGCTCTGAATTGCCGTAATTCTGCCTTCATCCCAGTTTACAGTAAGAGAACATAAAAGTCAATGGAATTTGTACTTTTGACTGTGAAGCAACAAGAATTAAAACCATGGAGAGATTTTCTACATTTCCAACATTACTGTTACTTAAGCACTTTTTCTCAGCAACCATTCAGCTATTCTGGATCTCCACCGATGTAACTAAGATCAGAACTGGGTCCAAGAAAATAAAAAATGGAAAAAAAGTTTTGTGGATTTACCTATGACATATTTTCACCCAGCTGAAAATAGTGTGCTACCAAAAAAAAAAATAAATAAAAAAAATAATAAAAAAAAAAAATTTAAAAAACCCAAAACACCAAAACCCAAACATCTGGAAGTTTACTGAGAATCAGATTTATCTCCCATATACACTTTTGATACAACATAGTCTTTAATTTTTATTTTATTTATGTACATATGTAAGTTCAACATGCTCCTTTTCCAAAGAACACATAGACAAACAAGTCTGAAATGGAGAACATGAAAGAGCATAATGCAAAATACAAAGCAACTAGGGAAAACTAAAGAGAGCTCTCAAGGGCATTATACAGACCAATAGTAGAAAAATATTTTAAGATAATGAAAAAACATTGAAGTTAGTTACAAGATTTGAAATTAATCTATTCATAATTTATAATAGTTATAAAAAAATATTATAAAACTCATTTACCAGCAACAAAGACTTCAGTAAATTAACAATGCACATATCCATTTCAGGACACTGGGCTGATAATGTTGCTAGTGAAATTACATAAATTTATTTATTTTTTTTTGGTCAGGCAACAGCTTCTGACAAATCATTTGGAAAGTAGTAGTTTTTATTAAAATGTACATCTATTTCTACTCATAATACATTCTGCAAATTGCATACTTCACAGATGTAAAACATTACTATATTCATAAAGCTAAGAGTTAGTCTATGCAACAGACCTTAGACAGACTGAGATAGAAACAGCACGCCCCCAGCTCATACTCTATACTCATATTTCAGCACATAGCCTGTCCCTGTGGACTGGCAGCAGAAGACTCAGGAAAAAGATTTAGATGAAAGGTCTCCAATTTGATGCACTTAAAGTTGAATAATCATTGCTTAATACAACACAATCAGTGTTTGCAAAATATCTGAGTCTTGTTTAAAAAGCTTTAGTAATTGCTTTACAAAAGAATCAATTTTATTTTTTTTAAAACACTACTAAACATGTATGAAATCTGAGGTACCTCTTAGTGTACAACACGTTGTTATTTCTGTGAATGCTGTGAAATTATTATAGCAACCAAGTTTGGTGGATGTGATTGACTGACACAATTTAAATCTATGGTCTCCACATTTTTTATCATGCATCCCCATTAGTAAAATGTTTCTAAGCACACCCACACACAAAGTATACATGTATTTATTTATAAGTCATTTACCTGTGTTACTCAATTTCTAGTATTTTCTCCCTGCACCCAATGGACCATCTCACGCATCCCACTTTGGAGACCACTGAGTTAGATGACCTAAGTAAGTTCAACAACTGCAGTGCTTTGGATTACACAAACACCTGGGCTTCTTCCTTGCAGCATTGCAGAAAACAGTTTGATCCAGAAAACTGTAGTCCTTATGGTCAAATATAGTTTGCCATTGATAAGTACTGGGCTGTCACACTAAGGATTATGTTCTGCATATCCATTCTGATTTTAAAACAATGTAGCAATTGGAGAAACTAAATTAGTAGCCCAGTGAGCCACCGAGTAATCCATTGATAGAAAACCATCTAAAGCACCATCAGAAAACAAAGCACGAAAGTATTAATGTATCAAAGTATTCAAGAGAGATTTTAAGGGGTTAAAATGAGACACATGACAGCATGATGCGAGGACATACACAAAGAGCAGGCATACTATGCTCTATAGTTCATACCATGCAGAATGAACTGACACATCTTTGCAAGCCCATTAAGTTCCAAAGTTTAAAATGAGTCTGGATAATGAGACTGAGGTGCCTTTAGCACAATGAGGAAATGAAACTGAGAAACAGTGGCTAGTATCAACACATACCATACAGCATAGCCCAGGCACTTTTCCACAACGTTCAAAGAGGTTCACAACTCAGCATGCCTCAAATTGAGGCCTGCTCTGCACTGTTCAGGTAATTGTGATTATTTTTATCTACTTAAGAATGTGGACATTTCAGTCACATAAAGGCCTTGCTATACTTCAGTATATATTTTATTCAATACAACTTGATTTCTGTAATATGTTCCAAATTCAACTAATTGGGATTTCCAATTAATAAAAAATGCACAGAAGATTATCCTGCCAAGCGCATTACCATTTTTCTACAGGTCAGACTTGCATCTTACAAAGAGTAAATAGAACCAAATCTGTTCAATTTGACAAATAAAGCCCAGAACTACTTAGGACTTGATTGTCTAGGAGATAATGGCTTTTGCCATGTGGCATTTCCACTGGTCAAAGTTTAATGAAGACAGTAAGCTTAGCTGTTCAAAGAGAGTGCACGCAATAAAATATTTTCCATGCAAGCACCTTGTGATGAGAAAGCTTACACAACTGGAGTGCTGTGATGGATGGAGTCAAGACCTTCAGGAGAGACAGGCAGGGAAGAGGAGAAAGGGACCTGCCTTTCACATGAAGAACAGCTCAGATGCATGGGGTCAGGTTTGGGTAAGAGCTTTGGGTCCAGGCTGGAGAAGTTGCTAAGCATGACACTCTAGTGGGATGTCCTACAGACCCCTGACCAGGGGTAAGGAAATACACTGAGCTTTCTCTAAAAAACCTGAAGAAGTCTATGTGTCACAGACCCCCATCTTCATTGGGAATTTTAATGTGTCTGGACACCAACCATTCAGGAGATTGCTGACGGGTGTCAAGGTTAACTTTGTGTTACACAGGTACTGGATGCTCCAAGCTGGACTGATGGACAGTGGGTGACGTTATAGTGATCATGAAATAATGGAGTCATGTTACTGAGGAGGGTGAGGGAGGAAGGTGAGTAGCAAAGGACAGATCCTGAGCTTCAGGAGAGCAGACTTTGGGTTGTTCAGGGAACCAGAAGGTAGAATACTATGGGAGTAAGCTCTGAAGGAAAAAGAATCCCAGTAAAGTTGGTTCGCCTCTGAGGAGAGCACCCTCGAGCACAAGAACAGTCCACCTCTGCACTCAGGAAACCAAGCAGACATATTAGGAGGACAACCTGGCAAAACAGGAAACCCATGTCAGAGCTCCAACACAAAACAGGCATCATACAGAGAATGGAAGCAGAGGCAGCCTACTAAAGGGAGAAACAAGAAACACTGGATGGATGTCTAAGAACTGTATTGGGGAAGCCAAAGCCCAGCTGAAGCTGAGACTTACCAAGAACATCAAAGGAAAGAATAATTTTTATATGGTCCCTCACTGGCTCTTCCTGGAGAAACTGACTCATTTCGGCCTTGACAAGCGGTCTGTGGGTGGGGAGCTGGCAGATGGACTGTACCCAGAGGGTGACAGCAAATAGTTCCTCCTCAAACTGGCAGCTGGTCACCAGTGTGGTCCCCCAGGGATCGATATTTGGATCCTAAGTGACGTAGATGTTGGGATCAAGAGCACCCTGGTGAAGTTTGCTGATAACATCAACATGAGTGAACAGTGTGCTGCAGGGGCAGAGAAAGCCAACAGGATGCTGGGCTGCATCAACAAGAGCATCACCAGCAGAGATCAAGAAGTCATCATCTCGCTTTACTCAGCACTCGTCAGACCATACCTGGAGTACTGCATTCAATTCTTGGTCCCTGCTCTACAAGAAGGATGCAGACCGGCTGGAAAGGGTCCAGAGAAGGGCCACAACAATGATCAGAGGACTGGAGGACCTGCCATATGAGGAGAGGCTGAGAAAACTGGGTTTGTTCAGCCTTAAGAAAAGGCGGCTTATGGGAGACCTTATTACCATGTTTCAATACTTGAAGGGTGGCTACCAAGAACATGGAGACTCCCTGTTTAAAAGGAGTCACATGGAAAAGACAAGGAGTAATGGGTACAAGTTGCTCCTGGGGAGATTCCAATTGGGCAGAAGAGGTAAATTTTTCACCACAAGGACAATCAAACATTGGAATAATCTCCCAAGGCAAGTGGTAAATTCCCCCAAATTGGACATTTTAAGTCTCGGCTTGACAGAGTGCTGAGCCTTCTCATACAAACTACAGTAATGCCCAGAAAGGTTGGAACAGGTGTCCCTTCCAACCCGGCATTCTGATTCTCTGATTCTAAGAAAATATTCCACTGTTACATCAGAAGTAAAAGACTGAAAAGAGAAAACATGGAATCACTGCTGAATGGAGTGGATGACTCAGTCACAATCCCCTCTCAAAAAATTACTCTGCTCTTCGAACTTGGAAAAAGCAAGAGAAGTTAATGGCTTTCAGCTGAAACTGTTCCGCCTTCATTCTCTGCCCTGCCATTGTAAGAGAGGCACTCAGAAATTTACACTCCAGGACTACTAGTAGGGCAACTTGTATTTTTACAGTGAAATGTACTGTCACCTTCAATTTTGTTTCTTGTCATAAAATCTCTCCAAGGGGAACATAAAATTTATCACAACTTTTTTTCCCAGTTTTCCCCTAAAAATGATAAAGTCATGCAACTCTCAGAGGAAGTGTTGAGCAGTGACCTCAAAATACTTTTCTTCTACATCATAAATCAGGAAGCTGTGCTTAAATGTTTTATTTTAACAGTTGAAACTATTTTACACTACCAAGTAGGAACTACCAGCCCAAAACTTGCAGATAACAGCTTCATTATTCCAAACATTGGTTACAGAGCACCTGCTGTTCCATAGCAGAGCAGCAGCCTTCCGCATCAAGCAGAGTGCTCTGTGCTTCTGCAGAGTGTGCTGTACTGCAGCGCTGTGCAATTCCATTTCCTCAAAGCTTTTGGGTCTCAGGAAACACCCCTCTGACAAAGGAGGAAAAATATGAGTTCTACAAAACACATCAGGCAAAAAAGTTTTCTGTGGTCTATTTTCCATAGAGCCATGCATTCCAATTCTTTTTTCCTGCTGTTTTCTTCAGGCTAAGTGGTTTATAGACCCATAAATATATGCCCCAGTATATTGTTGCCTTAGAATATGACTAGAACGTGACAGAAACTGCATGTAAGAAAAGTTGAATTACCCAGAAAACTTACTTAAAGGATATTTGAATTTTACAGCTGAAGATATTCTGTCCTTAAGGAAAACATACAGTGCTAGTATGATTCCATGAATTTTCCACTTTCCAGGACCATAGTCTTAAAAAAAAATTAATGCCCTTACTCTAGTGTGACAATCACAGAATGTCAGGGGTTGGAAGGAAGCTCAAAATATCACCTAGTCCAACCCCCCTGCCAGAGCAAGATCAGCTAGAGTTGGTCACACAGGAACACATGGGTTTTGAAAGTCTCCAGAGGGGACTCCGTAACCTTTCTGGGCAGCCTGTTCCAGTGCCGTCACCCTCTCAGTGAAAAAGTTTTTCCACATGTTTACACGGAACCTCCTATGCTCCAGCTTGCACCTGCTGTCCCTGTTGTCCTTGTCCTATCATTGGACACCACTGAAAAAAGCCTGGCTCCATCCTCCTGACACTCGCCTTTCATGTATTTGTAAACACTGATGAGATCGCCCCTCAGTCTCCTCCAAGCTAAAAAGACCCAGCTCCCTCAGCCTTTCCTCATAAGGGAGATGTTCCACTCCCTTAATCAACTTTCTGGCTCTGAGCTTGACTCTTTCAAGCAGTTCCCTGTCCTTCTTGAACTGAGGGGCCCAGAACTGGACACAATATTCCAGATGCGGCCTCACCAGGGCACAACGCAACTATCATCCTGTACATATTAAAGAGTGTTTTGAAGTCATCTGGTGCAATGTATTGCTCTCAGAGTGAGCAGGAAGTCTAAAATTTTAAGCTTTATTCTCTTTCATCTGATTTCTTCTTCTTCTCATGCTACTCATGCTTGCATGACCTTCTAATTCCCTTTCTCCACAGTGATGCAACCTTTCCTTCTCTCTTGCCTGCCTAGGTCAGTGCCACATCCCTTTAATACAACAGTTTCAACATCCAGTAGGCATTAAGCCTACTATTGTACCTGCATCACCTTCAAACATAGTCTGGGCATGCAGCGGAAGTAACTGAAGTACTTAATCTTGAGGTTGAACGACCCAAAAATTTGTAAACCTGATTGCAAATCAAAGTCTGTTTTCCAAAACCTCCCTGTGCTTCTACACTGCAGCAGGCAGCAGCTAGCTGCGAGCCCTCAGAACCCGACTGCTGCTTTGGATGATGCTGGCACCTGCAAGAAGGGTGGCAAAGTCCCAGACAGGGCAGGGCACGAACGGGAATGTGGCTGTTGGCTATGGGCCACAGCTCACGTCGGCAGTCTAAAGCACACGCGCTTCAAACCGAAGCCTTTGCATCCCACACGTTACTTCGCCCTGAGTAAAGTGCATTTCACAGACGCGAAAAAGCAAAAACGCTGGATCAGAACAGCTCGGAAGAAGCAGGACTGACTTCTCTGCAGCGTCATGTAGCAGAAAGAAACGGGCACCCACTAGGCTGCCACCCCGGCCTCCCAGGCTCCTCTGTCACCGGGGGTGACAGCCCCT
>NW_009951918.1:1395724-1457435 GCF_000747805.2 Chaetura pelagica | reverse complement strand
GGGGGGCGCTTTTAGATGAAACAGAGGTGACGTGCCGGGCACCCGGCAAGGGCCGGGAAAGCAGGGCTTCCTCAGCCTTGGGTAACGAGGATTTGACCTTTCAGTTCAGCGTGTGCGTTTCAAGTAGTGAAAGAAAGGGCTGACGGAGGAGCTGTGGAGGCTCCTGTTTGTCATAGGTTGATACCCGTGTTTAACCCCTGCAGCTGGATTTAGTCTGTGGTGAAACATATTTGCGGCGGATTCGTTTGGAAGTGGAGCCAGGACACTGAGGTGTGTGGTAACGGTGTGTTTGAGAGCACTTTAAGCTTACCTGCCTAAGAAAAGGGCAGAAGTACAATCTTTATTTGTATTATAGACATGGGCATATGATACAGATCATCAGGTTTTTTTAGATTTCTCTGGCTTGGTCATGGTTTGTTCTGACCCTTGACTTGTGTGTAGGACTGTGAAACTACCAGATTAAGTGTGAAGCTGTTTTGTAGTCTTGAAACTATGTATGCTGTGAAAGTATTATAAAGACACAAATAATACAACTATCTGTACCTGGAAAATGAGGCTTCATGACCACCAGCAGGCAAGCAGATGGATTTTGCTTGTTTACTTTCTCCTGCTCTTGTTTTACATTGATTCCAGAAACTGAGTTTAATTAGACAAAGGCAGCTGTCAGTTGCAGTTTCATACTAGTTGAATGTAAGTTCACTACTTAGAGTGTGGGTTTTCTTAGTTAAAATAAGTGTATTTCCCTGTACACTGTAATTAACTTCCTCTCTGCATATTTAACTTCTCAAAAGCATCAGCAGTCGTATATCTCTTATAAACATAGAACCACAGAATATGCTGAGTTGGAATGTCCCCATCAGGATCATCGAGTCCACCTCCTGTCTCTGTGTAGGGCACCCCAGGAATCTCGCCAAGTGCTTGAGAGCATCATCCAAATGCTTCTTGAACTCAGGCAGACTTGGTGCTGTGACCACTTCCCTGGGGAGCTTGTTCCAGTTGCTCAGCTGCCCTCTGGGTGAAGAGCCTTTTCCTGATAACCAACCTGAACCTCCCCTAATTCAGCTTCCTGCCATTTCACCCAGTCCTGTTACTAGTCACAGAAGTTAAGAGATCAGGACCTGCCCCAGCTCTTCCCCTTATGAGGAAGCCATAGGCTGCAATGAGGTGACCCCTTGGCCTCCTCCAAAAGGAGACTTATTGTGACTGAGTCTTACTGTGACCATTCCTGAATAGGAAGACAGAAATCTAGAGACCACTAAAATGTCTCCAGCTGCCAGGTACAATACTTCTAGTAAATTTAAGTTATGGGAGGAAGATTACAGTATTCTTAAGTGTCCTCAATTTTCAGCAGATTGCTTGATTACTGTGTTCCAATTTTATTGCCCTTGGGAATCAAGCATTTGGTTGCTGTTCAGTTTTTCTACTAACCTTGCCTGACAGAGGTTAACCAGCAATGAAGGTGAAGTATTTTGGTTCCCAGCTTCTGCAGTTCATGGCAGAGAGTTAGCGTTGTCTGCCATTGGGAGGCCCAGAGTCTTGCTATAACTGTATTAAAGAACTTGACTGACATTTTTTGCTTATTTTTTTAAACGTGTAGGCTGTGTAGCTGAACATACTCAACAGTTTGAAGTTTTTTTTCCTTTTGGAAGAATAAGGCCTGCTCTAAACTTACGGTTTGAAGGGCCCATTGTGCACATGTTGTTGCCAGTTAGTACTCCGTATCAGGTTTCATACACAATTTAAGCAGTGTTCAGGACCTTGTTTTGGAAACTCCTTCTAAAGGTACGAGTACAGACCTTAAATGGCTGCTGCCAATATTTAAAGGATTTTTATTCTGTTCGACAAATGTATTGTGAGAGTAGGAACTGCTAAAACTGGAATTAACAAAGAAATCATGCAAGATCCAACTTTTTCAGTAATGTTAGATCTACTGGCGTTGGGGAAAAAAAGAAGCTATGTTATTTGCAAGAACTGTTTGGTAGACATGAACTTTGTCTTGCTTATTCTGCTTATCCCTATTAATGCTCAGTCTGGTAATAAAGGGCTTTTTTCACTGTCTAATTGGACTTGGTCATAACCTGTACATGTAGCTCAGTGCCCAACAAGTACATTACTACTCAGTATTAGTATGATGACACTTGTCTCTTAAGGGTTTGTAATGATGTTACTTAGCAGTAAAATTGCAGTATTGAATGGTATGTTAATATCCATATAACCCTCTTTAAGAATGCTGATATCACTTTTGGAGGGCAGAGTGAGCTGACATACTATAATTCTATGATACTATAATTGATTTTGGTGACATGCCAGCATCTAATGCAGTTCTTGCTTTTATTTACAGCATCGAGATGACTCAGGAGACAAACCAGACCCCAGGACCCATGCTGTGTAGTACAGGATGTGGATTTTATGGAAATCCTAGGACAAATGGGATGTGTTCTGTTTGCTACAAAGAGCATCTTCAGCGTCAGCAGAATAGTGGCAGAATCAGCCCAATGGGTAAGGGTGCACGGTGGGTTGGTTTTGGGTTTTCTGATTTCTTTTAAAGTAAAACAGATTATGGGGAATCTCAGAATGTTTTTCAGGAGAACTTCTGAAAGCTTTGTACTAAAACAGTATCAACGAGAATACTGCTTTAAATCACAGTAAAGATAAAAATACATTTCTATGTGATGTGTTCTCTCCTGCTTGGCATTCAGCCAGAACTTGCTTTTCCACTTCTTCTGTTAACCTATTTGTATACAATTTCTGTGGTTTGGTTGTTAATGATATAGCCTGTCTTTAAGTAAGAAATAATATGCAGTAGCAGGGAAGATTGTATGCAGACAGCTCATAGCTGAATATGAGAATACTTGGCTATATTTTGCAGTTTGTTCATGACTGACTTGTCAAATTCCTGTTACATAGGAACAGCCAGTGGTTCAAACAGTCCTACCTCAGACTCTGCATCTGTACAGAGAGCAGACAGTAGCTTAAACAACTGTGAAGGTGCTGCTGGCAGCACATCTGAAAAATCAAGGTAAGATGATGGTATCAGGTACATGTATCAGTAGTAATTCAAGATGTAGCTGTTTAATGGGTCTGGACAGTTGAAGCTTTTATTATGAATGCCAAACTAACAAATTATGTGTTCCACTGTACTTAAACAGAAATGTGCCTGTTGCCGCTTTGCCTGTAACGCAGCAAATGACAGAAATGAGCATTTCAAGAGAGGAAAAACTACCACCGAAAACAGAGACCGAGCCAGGTATGTTTGTAGAGTAACACTGAGTACAACTGGTGACGTAGTGGAGGCTGAGGGTTTATTTATTTTCAGAGTAGGCATACCCTGTTGTTAGTGGTAGTTTTGAACTGTTAAGATGATTTTTAAGGATGCTTTTTTGAGTATGCTCTCATCTGAATCAAAAAAAGGTCTCATGTTGCAATAGTTTTCAGATGCATGTTCAATGTTAGTAAATAAAAAATGAAATTATACTTGTGAGGGTGGCCCCCAAACCCCTGTTTTTAAAACTGAGACACTCTGAAATTGTATTTGGGCAAGGTCTTCAGTTTTGAAGTCAAGATGTTGAGATTTCTCTATTATCTAGCAGTACAATTCTTGCTGACTCATGGCACTGAAAATGGCTTGTGTTTGGAGAAAGGAGTTCTTAATAAATTCCATTCTATGGAAGAGTGAGGCTGTGGGTGAAGGCAATGTGTAATTTAAGAATAATGACAAAAACTGCTTAAGTTATTTAATTGAGTAATCATTAAATACAAGCAAAACATTGTTCTGCAACTGTGGGGTACTTGCAGCCTTAATTGCTGGGTGTGACTTGTCAATTTAAAAGTTTTTATCTTGTACTGGAAGGTTTCAGCTGTAGTAAATAAAGTGTAAACTACTATTGGAGGAAAGCAGGAAAGAACAGCTTTCTTGGCTACAACTAGTGAGTGATTTAAATTCATATAAATTTGTTCCAATTAATATCTTAACACACCTGTTCTGTGCTTATACATATCCACATTAATTTAATAGTTCTGAAACAGTCTTAAAAACACTAACAGCTAATGTTTAGTAGGAAGTCTGTTCACTCAAGCTGAAGAAAAAAATCCGTTTTTTTAGTTATTAAGTCAGTGAGGTGAAAATTGCAGAAGATGCTACTCTGCACTGTATAGAAATTTTTTTTTGTCTAGATTTATCTTTGAAAGCAAAGTCTGCTTTGAACACCTGATACTTAATTTCTCTATATTTGTACAGACAGTGTTAAAATTTGCAGTAAGTCATGCTAAGTTCAGATTCTGTGATGCGAGCTAAGATACAGTTAGAGGATAGGGTTTTTCATAATGAATAGACTGAGAGGAGATTTTTGGAAGTATTAACTTAGTGAAACTAATGTCACCTACAGAGGATTTCTGTATGCAACTGAGAAATAGTTCAGACTTTGCTACAAAATTTATAAACCCATCTGGCTTTGTTATGAATTTCTACCTGATATGTTGCAAGCAGGAAAGAGGAATACAAAAAATGGTAGCAGTAGTGAAGTAGTAGGTGACTTTACTGTTAATAGAACTGGCAGTAGGAATTTGTCACATTGCCAGGTGTGAACAACAATCTTGAGTTGTTATTATTAACATATTGCGTGTTTTTCAGGTACTGTGGGTCATCTGTGTAATAGGTAATGTTCACACTGCACTCTATTGATCAGAATAGGTGGAAAAATCCAAAAAGCCACTGAAGATACTTAGGTACTGTAAATAATATCACAGTAAAAGCTGTCAAAAGTTTGTGTAGAGATCACGGGGAAAAACTGCCAGAGAACTTTAAAGCATCTGGAAAAAAAATGTGGAACAAAACTGCCTGCCTGAGTACATACCGTAACCTTGTGAAAGAGGCTCAGCTGCTGCAGCACCCGAGTTCCTAAGTATTAGGGTTTGACATAGACTGTAGACAGCATAGGATAGTGTCATTATTTACTGTTCTTAGTGTTTGTTGGACATCTAAAATAGTGTTGATTGCATTCAGTGGCATGTTGAGTGCTGTCTTGCAGACAGGAGAAGCTGTTCTAGACTCCTAATGAAAATCCCTGTCACATTTGGACTAGTTGCATTTTTCTTCTTTTTTCCATCAGCATCCAATACGTTTTAGTGTCTCCTCTCAAGGAGGACCTGAAACAATGGCGACTAACTTGCATTGGCTTATCATACTGTCTATGAGGTGTAATGCTACGGTCACGAAAATACAGCCTAGTTGCAAGCACAGTCTGATCCTAGCAACTGAATTTCATAACTGTCTATCAGACAATAACAGATCATGATCAAACTATGTAGCCTTCAAGCAGTGTAGCTTGCTCTCCTTTTATGTCTTCTTCGACAGTATGAAGTCACGTTCTCTTCTGCCAGATTGTCATTAGCAGATGAAATGTTGGATATTTCCCTTAGAAGCCAGAAAGTTAATAATATAGTTACATTTGGCCAACTAATTTTCTGTTTTTAGCAGTCTGCAGCATAAAATTATACTTGTTTACTTTTGGAATTGAAGCAACTGACTTGAGAAGGTGGTGAAGCTGAGAATGATGAACCAATTACGCTTAAAAGGCTTTTTTTTAAATTGGTGGTGGTGGTGGTTGCATTTTTCTGCTTGTTTTTTTCTTTTTTTTCCTTTGCTCAAGTAGAGTTTACAACCTGGATTTTCATTCAGAACAAATCCAGTGATAAAACGATCAATTATGTCTTAACTTTTTAAGAAAAAGAGGCATAATGGCTATAACGAACCTAGCTGGTTGTAATTCACATGTCTAGTGTGTTGTTTTCTTGTAACTTGTAGTTCCTTAGTTTGACTTGGTGATTGCTATTTTATAATTGAACAGTGGCATGTGTCCAGTGCACTTGAGTGTTTTAACAGCTCGTAAGTCAGAAATATCTAAAGGCCTTTATGTTCAAACTCAAATTCGTAAGTGAGCGCTATTTACCAGAATACTTTCAATAGGATTTTGATACTCTTGTTAACTTTTTGCTAAGGATTGAATTCTAATACAGTCTTGACCAAAGTCAGACTATACCCAGAGCATTCTAGAAATGTGATTCATAGTTGCTTTATTGCTGTGCTAAGTTACAGGAACTAGGTGCAAATCCTAGCGAACTCTTTTCCTTCCTTGTGTTACACTAACAGTATCTTCCAAGTTGGTGAGGCATAATGGATCCTTTCCTTAAGAAACAGTGGTTTGTTGTTTTTTTTAGCAGTTATTCAAATGGAAATAAAAGATTTGTACAAAAAAGAATTGAGTTGCATAGTAACTACTAAAAATAAACTGTTCTGAAAACAACTATTTTAAACAATAATTGTTTCATGTTAGAGCATATTTTTAGCACTTTCTTGTGCTTTTTTTGGTCAGTACCATGCTGAATGAGGAGCCTCCAATCAGCTTGATCAGTGTTTCCAGATCTAATTAGTATCAATATGTGTATCACAGGTGTGGAGTTGTTTGGGGTTTGTTTATTGTTTTTTTCTTAAACCCAGTAATAGCTCTGTCTTAGGGAGTAGTGTGATTTTTGTAAAGCCACAGCTGCAGAGCAGCACTACTTATAAAGAACCAGAAATTCAACCCATTATGATCTTGTGTCAAATGCACTTTTTAAAAATACCCAGATACTGTGCGCTTACTCCATAATTCCATTCATGGTGTAGCTTACTCTTTCTGTTACTGAAATAATTAGCTTCAGAAGACAGCAGGCAATGGTGATTGGCTTACTTGTCTCTTGGCTTTCTACCAAGCCAGCGTAATTAGAGAGTTATTTTGCAGTTGTCCTGCATTCAGGTTGAGACCCTGTTAGGGATTATCTATACATATATTATGGTAGAACCAGTTGCTTTGTCTGATGTGTACAGTGTATTTCAGGTAATATTGTAAGATGCCAGTTCATGAGAGATGGTAGGCTTAAGGTGGTCACTATATAACATTCTTCAGATTTTGTTGTAATGAGTGTCTTGTTAATTCTGATTTGTTTTCACACGTGGCTATAGTATTTTAACATGTTGCTATCACTCTTTTAACATGTTGCTATTCCTTTGTGGTTGTTGGTATAATTGTCTGATGTAACAACTGTCTTATGTTGAAAATGAATAGCTCATCTTCATGTTTCCCATGTCTGCTGTAGCTTCAGTAGACATCCCTGATTGAAACAGTTCTGAAACAGAACCATCAGCCTCTTCTAAACCATGAAGCTGTCTGCCTTGGAAAATAAGTCTGGGGACCCAGCTGTTGGTTCTGTGCTAGTTGGTCATAGGATGCTGTTAGTATTTTAACAGTAGTATACCACAGACATTAACTTGATGGCCATGAAAACTTAAACCATATTCCTGTGGGATCCTTTGATGGGAGGGTATTTTTACACTGTATTAATGTAACAGTAAAGATACTCAATGCACCTTTTGCTTTTAAGACTTTGTTCTACTGTTTTGCTTACCACTTACTAGTACTGTGAAAGTCATGCTGTTTAAGCTGTTTATACCTTATTTTGGTTAACTTTTATTTAGTCAGAGAAGTTTCTAAGAAGTTCTTTCTGTTACTTTGATAAGCCTTTCTGGTTTTATATATGGGGAGGGTTAAAAGTAATATTGCTTTATTTTCATAATGTTTTATTCAGTTGAAATATTGGATTTGTTCCTTTCCAGTGTAAAATCTTAGTGGGAAAATAGGTGCAGTAGGCATGCTTCTTTTGCAGTAGCTGTACATGTTTATATAAGGAAAAAAGCTGGTTTTATAGTGTCTTAATTTTGAGTGGCAGTCCCACATAGTCACTGTAGCTTAATACTTTGGGGTCTGAGAAGAACTTTGTTTTCTCGTTTGTAGGACGTTTCTGTGTATAGGTTGAGTAGCTGTCATGCTGTGGCATGGAGCTAACTTGTCTGATCAGTGGACTTGCTGTTTCTTTGTGCCTTCTGTTGAGACTCATGGGGTGTGTTTTCAGGCCCCTCTCTAATACTAGGATTACATTAGTCTTTATTATCCTAGCGGATTGGTGATAGTCTTCCTAGTGCATGATGGTAATGCATGTTACAGTGCCTACAGATAATAATTTAAGACCAAAATAATAATCAATATAGACCTACCTAATTCTGGAAATCTGTTGCTCTTAATTTTTTTGCCTTTGTAATAGTAGAACTGGTTTGGTAAAATTCAAATTGAGTAAACCTGATTGGGTAACCTCAAGAGGCAAAGGTTGGGAAGAAAAATTACCAAGGTGGTGAAGAGGGAGGGGTACATGTCAACAGGAATTCTGTTTAAGTGCTAAAACCTGTTCTAGTGGTGAGTGCTTTGCTTCAGCTGAACACACGTTGAGGAAGCAGCTCTTCAGGTACCAGTAACCACTGTTTTCCACCTTTCAGAATTTGTGCAGTTATTCACTCTATGGTGATCATAGAGCAATCATTTGGAGCACTTTGCCTTATGATTAACACTGATTTCTGGCATAAAATTAACTTTATATGTTGACAACTGGAGTTGTACGTACCCCATTGATATTGCTTCTGTGCTAAAAGAAGCTGCTGTCAAGATATTTAACTGATGTATCTATATTGACTCCTGCTGTCAAGACAGAACAGCTATTATGTACGGTATTTTTCATCTGAGCCACAGGTTGATGAAAATGTATTTTTATTCAGATTTAAGTAAGGGGCAGGGTAGGCAGCATTGCATCTGTCCAAGTCATTATTCAGAAGCATGTTTGTGAAGGTTTAACATGATAAAAACTCATCATCAGACTTAAATCTCCTGGCATAAAAAGAATAAATTTGAACATTTTAATTTGGATTTAGAGATCTACGTCCCATCATGTCTTGGGACCTTTTAGTGCCTGTTACTGTAGATAGTGTACTGCTTTTCCTTCTTGGAATTTGTGTTAGTTGTGGGGGAAAGATAAAGATAAGCAGCCCTTCCAGGAAATGTGCCTGTACAGTTTTTTAGGATCAATTCCAGTTTCTGGCCTGCCAGTTGTCAGTTTGTGCTTGCAAAAGAAGAAGTATACCTGTAGTCTCTTGTAACATTTTCCCTTAGGTGGGTTTGTTCTCAGTGTTTGTACAGTGATCTATTAGGCTAGCTCTTTGCCTTGGTGAATCTTGGGAAGTTGCCGTTTCCACTTCCTTGTTCCGCCTTCTTTTCAGCATGTTAGGCAGTCATAAGGGTTGCTTCTCTTCTTGTTTTTATTATCTCTTGGTGCATGTTGAGCATGACTTTAATTATTTAGGTCAGTGTTGATTATCCTCTTCTGCATTTTCTTTTGCATCTGATTGAAGCAACATGCATGCTCCCAGGACTCATAAGATGGTTCTGATGGAGTTAAGGCTTTCCTCTGACAATACGCAAAATTGCAAAGTATGCTTTGGTTCTTCTTTTTCATGTTCCATGGCTTAGAATGAGCATTTAATTTTTAAACAAATTAGCAACACAACAAATCTAAAAGGAGTTTGACGATGTGTTTTGGGAGATACTTGTTTTTTGGTTTTCTTAAGGCCAAGGGGCACAGTGTCCAATAAGTTTACACTGTGATATTGCTGGTTTTTAACCTGTTCTTTGTTTACACACATTCAGATTAAGTGATTCTGAGCATTGCTTTTCTTGGGATTTAAGGACAAATTCAGAGAATCATATGTCTTTATGTAGAAAATGTTAATCCTTAAGACTTAAGAAAAATTGTTTTCTCAAACAAAAGTAGCAGCAGAAATTACTCCAAAAAATACCAACAGCAGTAGTGATTGTAGTGCTAGTGTTGTCATCATTTTTTAAGCCCTCAGACTTGACAAAAGAGCACTGACACTGAACTTCCTAAACTTTTTTTAAAAACAGGTCTGTGCAGGTGACAAAAAATAAGGTAGTAAACGGCCTTAGTTCTTCATCAGGACTGTTGCTATAATGTCATGTATAGGTAATTTATTTATTTTTATTATGAGTACTGAAGGTTTTTTGTAACCTCTGGGAGCCTGTCACTTCTTGTTTATTTGAAGTCCTGACTGGGGGCTGTCTTGTTGAGCAGTAAATTGTGATGCTTTTTAGGTGTTACCAGTAATAACGAGCTGTATTTTAGAATGCCTATGAACATGGTAATACAAACCCATTTTTTGATAACAAGTACATAAAGCTTATATACCCCCCATTTATTCTGGAATGCATTTTGTTGTTTTTTTTAATTTTAGAACAATATGTGTTGTCATACAGCTGGGAGTCTACAGACTACCAGGAGCAGGTGTTAAAGTTGTGTACAAACACACCTCTTAGATTTTCTCAATTTCAATTTGGATATAAATAAAATACTTTTTTTTTGTAAGTTTGATTGGAAAAAAAATTTGAACGAAAGGAACAGATTCATGAAAGGTTGCAGAAGGATGGATTTTTGTCCTTCAGAAAGTGATGTCTTGAGTTTTGTCTGAAGGTGTTAGTGAGAAGGATAACTGAAAAGTTACTCATTTTGACTATACCTACCTGAACACTGAAGCTGAATACAGTACAAAAATGCAGCTATTCAAGTGTAAATCTGCATTTTGTTCTTTAAATTGCTGGAAGTGTCAAACATGAGGGCTTTTTTGAACTGCTTTGTAGCTGTGTTCTGGATCTGTGACAGAATCAGTGGCTTGCTAGCTGTCTTGGTGGATTGTTTTAGCTGTCTGACTTGACAACTGCAGAGGCAGAGTAACCCAGTACTGTGATAGTATCATATTCTTGAGTTTTGTTTGTTACTATTAAATTCTGTACAGGCATCCCCTCTGTTCAGTAACTTTAGCCTTGACAGTAGTTACTATTTGGATTAAATGTTACTTGATCATATGATTTAAAAAAAAATAATTAAATATGTACATGGAATTTCTGGAGTACTTTCCAAGCCCTTAACACCAATATACACCTGTACAGGTGTAACAAGTTGAGTGTCTTATGTTCTCTAGCTGATGGAAATTTGGATGAAATCCTGTTGTCTTTTGTAGAGTCAAAAAGGAAGAATAGAGTACCTAAAAATCCCTATTCCTGATTTGTATTTTCATAGGCTAGTTTATTAAGTACTTCGGACAAAAAACATTCAGGTTTTTAGTAGGCGAAATTAATCCTTAAGAAATGCATAAATGCTCTTGAATAGCTAGTGAAGTCAAGAAAAGGCAATTCAACCTTATTTCCTTTGCTTGCTTCAACAGTTGTTACTCAACCAAGCCCATCAGTTTCTCAGCCTAGTACTTCGCAGAGTGAAGAGAGAGCTCCTGAACTACCCAAACCAAAGAAGAACAGATGTTTCATGTGCAGAAAGAAGGTTGGCCTTACAGGTGTGAGAATACTTTGTCAATTTTGAACATATGTCTATGACTTAAGAAAATATCTGTAGTATTAAATTTACCTGGTTGTTTAGAATCCAAACAACATAGTACAGCTCTTCATTTTTCTTACTCTGTATGTCTACTCATGGCAAAGACCTGTCTTTGCAGCAACTAAGCCCTTAACTTACAGCTTTATTTAATATGAAGCACCCTAGTGACATTGCGTCTTTTTCTTTGTACAGGATTTGACTGCCGATGTGGAAACTTGTTTTGTGGACTTCACCGTTATTCTGACAAGCATAACTGCCCATATGATTACAAAGCAGAAGCTGCAGCAAAAATCAGGAAAGAGAATCCAGTTGTGGTGGCTGAAAAAATCCAGAGAATATAAGTTAACCTGCTCATTAAAAGACTGACTGACTTTGTTTTGTTTTTGATATATCCTAGGAAAACATAAAAGAGCAGGTGCATGGCCATTTTCCTTTGTTCTCCAAAGTTTTACTTTTAGTCTTGTCTGTTTTAATGATATTTAAGAATGTTTGAGTGTCTGTTACAGGCAAAATTGGATAGATACAGCCCTTGAAAATATGCATGCCCTCATCAGAATGTAATTGGATGATCAGAAACTTCCACAGGAATACACACAGAGAGGACAGACTCTCTAGTTCACATGCCAAACAGATGTATGCTGTCTGCATGGTTGCAACAGATCTGCCTTGTGAGATGTGTTTGAGGTATATAATCTCTGGCTAGTGTCGTGCCTGTTTTGGAGAAGAATACATCAAAAAGGTTGGCAGTCTACTTCTGTGATTTAAAATCTCATTCTAATTTTAGTTTCCACACTCCGTTGTGTTTTCCAGCAGAATGAAAGCTACATAGAGGAGTCCACCATCCCAATAAGATAAGGATTGGTGCCATATTTAAGAAAGTTGCTTATGAATTGCACTGAGAATGGAAAAAGTCAGATACATATTGAGAAGAAAACTGTTTTGAGAGAGATTATACTGATTATAGAACTAAATAGGTTCCCAAAGGAAATGTCTTGCTTGGAGTTTATGAACTGGCCTGCAGTTGAGTTGTTTGCTTTTCCTTGATTATCTTAAAATGTTTCATAGCACAATATTGTAAGATTGGTTTACCAAAAAAAGTCACATTTTTTTAATCATACCACTGGAGTTCTATGAAGCATCACGTCTAAGTAAGTTGCTGAAGTATTAGAGCAGTTTCTTATTCATATACTACTTACATTCTGTGTGTTCTGAGTTCAAAAAAGTATTAGGACTTAATTTTCTCTAGTTTTAAATGTAGCAATTGCACCATTCTGCATGGAAAACCATAGCCAAAATGGCTGCTGTAGACTTCACTTGTAGCTGGAACCACTCTTGGAGGGCTGCTTTATAATTTTTAATTGTACTTGGATGTAGGACTGTAGTGTTCTTGGGTGTATTGCATGGGCTGCATTATCTACAGCATTGTACAATAACAACTAGAAAAGGCAGTATACTTCACTGATGCTTGTCTGGTAATATCACTTCTGTGTTATAATGGAAGGGGGTTTTGTGATGTATGAAACTTGTGTTTTTTATATAAACAACTACAGTTTAGATTAGCGTTGTGGTAATACCTGTTATCATCTGTAAATAGTTATGTATGTACACAAGGCACTACTCCTGAACCTTAGTTCTATTGCGGTGTTCAGTCTTAGTTTTTACTTTACTATTAAAAGCATCCGGTTTTTTTTTGCATTTAACTTTGTTCTGAGTTATTAGATATGCAAACATGTACAGATAGTTCATATTTATGTATTGCACATAATCATGCTACTCAGCATCTATGCTATATTGTATTATGTAAATAATAAAAATCATGTACAGAAGGAAATATTTCCTTTTGTGATAGTTCATTTGTTATTGCTATAGTCAGAAAGTGACCTTGTAGAGGTAGAGGGGCAAAGTTACAGATCTATCAGAGTTATATCTGTGCTTATAGATGTCTCTATGCTTAAGCCTGTCTGTGTCATTGTTTCTTATTTGGGTATACCAACTTCTAAGGTAGCTTACATGAGCAGGTAGAATACATGTAACTGTTTAATGACCTGACAAAAATGCCAGCAAACAACAAGATGCTGAAGGAGAGCAAGGGAAAGCAATAGCAGTTAACTTCAAAGGTTTATTTTCCTTGGCCTACAAAACTTCTTTTCAGTGGATCTGTTATAATTGAGCCAGTACACTGACTATTTTCATTCTGTCCACATCTTTATCAGCACACCTAGGCTGAGTAATTGCCAGGGTCATCATACAGATACAGATGTTACATCTGCCAGATTTATCCTTTCCAGTGAGGACAGAGCACAAAGCACATGTTGCTTTGGAGGAAGACATCTTCAATGCTGGATAATGCATGAAAATTGCTTTATCAAAAATGGTAATGTATATCTCACCAGTCAAGCTCTTACATTGTAAGATACCAGCCACTGTGTACAATACTCCCAATAAGAGAACACAGGCATGCTTTGGGACTTCATTTTCCAGGATTAATTTTATAACTCAATTTATGGAACTTCTTTGAAGCACCAAAATTGTAATTTTTCTACCTTTTGTATTAAAGCAAAATCAGCTACTACACTGCAAGACAAAATGCTTTTATTTTTTTGCTTTTTGTTTTTTAACTTTTGAACCTAAGAATACCCTCTAGCTGAATATTTGAGGAGAATGTCTTTTATGTGATACTGTCATGACTAGAGTGTTTCAGGACAGGTAGCAGTACTGATACTGATAGTTCATTTTTATGATAGTCTTAGTCTCTCTGTTTTTTCATCTGTAGAATGGCTGTCCTTGTGAAGAACTGTTGAAATAATTGATCTCAGTAGATAGATGCAGGAAAGTGTGGAATGGAAAGTCCCTCATTGCTCTGTAAAATGGACTATGTTGTATGTAAGTTGCCTGCATTAGGGTGTAAGTCTGAAAAGTCCCCTGAGCTTCATTATTTTAATAATTATATATTGCCTATAATATAAAAAGAGCGGGTAATGTCAAAATAGGGGTGTGGGGGCAGTATTTCAACTTGGATGCAAACACTGTGGGTGCACTTTCCCTTGCAGGGTAAAAATGTAGACGCAGATTCCTTCAGATCCTGCTTCCTGCCATGCATTTGAAGACTGGTACATATGCCTAAAGTAGATGGCTAATTGCCATGGCACAGTCAGCTTCAATACAGTGGTATTAAAAATACTTTGAGAAGAGTAGTCTGGTCTTAGGTCTAAACACAAGCCATTCATAAAGCCTCTGTAATTTGCTCTTTCAGTTTACTGTGGCAAACAGTTACAAATAGTATACCCATCTTCCAAGAAAGAAATGTGATCGCTTCACATGACACTGATACTCATTTAATGTTTGGCTGTTAGACAGATTTTCTTAGCTTACATATAAACACACTATTCTAGGAAAAGTTTTTCTCTGTCCAAAGCAAGTTTAACAGATGATGGGGACTTTTTTTAGTTACGGAACAAAAAGGAACATACTAACAAATGAAATTAAATCAGCTAGGTGACTAAAACTGTTAGGTAATCTTGCATACGTGAAATACTTGCCTAGCTCACTTTACAGCTGCACATACTATGTTCCATAGGCTTCTGTGCAAACTTTCTTACAGCTTTTATTGCAGTTTGGGGTATTTTGACAAGCTTCCTGTAGCTTTTCTGACCTGTTGCTGTAAGGCCAGTGAGCTGCCAGATGACTTGGTTGATTGTGGTGCATAAGATGCCATGGGGTCAAGAAGCCCTGACTATCTTCCTGGCAGTTTAGCCCTTTGAAAAATGTGCTTCTGATCGTCAGTTACTCTGCCACGTGTTTTGGAAGGTCGTTATTCACAAGTATAAGGGCATGCATTAGATGCTTGTATTTGTCATGTCTATTAGTCTCATTCTCTCAAAAGATACTTAATAAGGATTTGACTTTTGTCTGGTGTCTATGATGAGTCAAAATGCAAGTCAGTTTCTCAGCACTCATGGACAGTTCCACAGTATAACCTGATGCGTGTATTTGAAGGAGAAATTGCACAACAAATAAGGAAATTGTTTTGTTTCAGGTATCCAGGTATATTAAGTAGCAATGATTCAGTAAGAGAAGGAACTTTGCTCTTTATGGATATGTGGTTTTTGTTTTATTAGTTTCTCAGGCAGCCGAGCAATGAAAATGTATTTTCTCACAAATGACTTATTACTGACTCCCTTGATCTTTTCTGTAATGATACTTAAACACACAGAAAATGTGATGGACTGTGCCCTGATTCAGAAGACACAATGGGCCCTGGCAGTACATCTGAAAGTATCTGGATGCCGTTGGAATTCATAACCGACAAACCCAAAAAGTTAACTGAGGGGGAACAGTTAGAAAACCAGGGCTGGAAAAAAAACAAGTGACGATCTGTGGAAACGTTGCAACAACCTAGGAGCAAAGTTCTCTCTGTGACTGCAGTGAGAATTAGTTATCTCCACACTGAGGTCAATATCTAACAGAAGAGAATTATGAATGCCATTTCACAGTGCTGAGTTGCTCCTTAATTTACCATAAAGTCTTCTGCAGAATATGTTCAGCCTTTAACTTGCCTATTGTAGTGGTAATTTAGTGGTCACCAAAGAAGAAACAGGGTTAGGTTTTTTTGGCTTGAGTGAAGAAAGTGCAGAGACTGCTTGTGCTTGACAGGGCACATCAGCACACTAAAACAGAACCAAGGGAAAGGTTTCTGACATACATTTAATTCAGAAGAAGCAGGTCTTGGCACATGGGATGCAAAATAGCAGAGTATCAACAGTCTGCAATTTAAATTAAATTATATTAAATTAGAGGTGTAAAACTGTTAAGAGATGGCAGTTCTGAAATAAATGCAAGAATCAACACCTACAATGACAAGTCAAAACACCATGGCTTGATTGCTTATTTGTGTAGGCATAAATCTGTACCATTTAAAAAAACAAAGTGTTGATTATTGGAATGACTGGAGTCACAGCTTCCTGAAGAAGCTGCCTTTTGCCTTTTGTACTAGATGACAAGATGTAGGTAACAGATATTTCTAACGCCAATTTCATTTCAGTGTGTGTTTTTCTCCTGTAAGCTTATGGCCACTACAGTAGCAATGTTGGAAGTTGTTTTTCTCACATGACTGTTATTTTGTCTCAAGCCCCCTGAGAAAGATACCTATATCTTTACGGAACCTCTTTGTAGTCCTAGCTTTTTTCTCCCTACATCTACCATCAGCTCACAGCATTTATTCTCAAGTAGCAATAAGCCTGGTTATCACAAATTCAGATTTGTTTATCTATGATGGGGGGAAAATAAAAAGTACATAGGATAATTTTAATACTATTGCACCTGAGTACAAGCATGCAGGGTAGACTACATTGTGTAATTAGTCCTGACCCAAGTCAGGTTAAGTCTTGCACTTAACAGACTGCATGGGCATCTGAGAGGATTGTAGCGTGACCTGCCTCCCTCTCTGTAGGCATTTCACAGTGAGGTTACCCATGGCCCATGCCAAGCAAAGGCATTTCCAGAGCCCCTTCTCTCCTTTTGAGTTCCCTTCAGGATGTCTCCAATAGTAAAAGACTACCACTGCAGCACGATGCCATTTGTAATCCATACACAGGTGACAACATTTTTCTATTACATTTCTGTGACTGTGGAGCAGGTTGTTATTTTTTTTAATTGCTGTGCATGGCTTGTTTTGTGGGGTTTGGGGGTTTTTTTGTTTGATTGTTGTTTTAAAAATATTTCTAGGGGATTGTATGTGTATCAAGGAATTTTATAGCTAAAATATAAAGTGCCTTTCTTCGAGTTAACATTCCATATCTCAAAGGATTCACCTGAACTCAAGCCTGATATGTGCAGTGTCAAATACTGTAGTTAAAAACTCATCTCTGCATAAAATCAGCTTAAATATCAGCATAAGATGACCTTCCTTAATGATAGACCAGGGCCATGTTTGCTAAATTAACCACCAAGGCTGCGTTAGTCATGAAAAACGTTTTAATCCAAGGGAAGAATTAGTCACTGATCACAATATAGCCAAATTTCCTTATATAAGTGGACTCGGCACCTTAGCAGCTCACTGCTTCTCTTGCTAAGCTACCTTAAAACACTGCTGCATTTGAGTTTGTTTTGCTTTCCTTCATACCCAGAACCAGCCAGCCTCACCATGATTTGGTTTGTTGTTCAACAGTTTTAAAATGCTTTGAGGGTTTTGTCAGGTTTCTGAAGTTGTTTTATAGGGCTGTGAGCACTGGTGAAGGTAAGCCACTTTTAACCTGCTCTTCCTGGTTTTTGTGTTTCCAGGTTCTCTCTATAGCTCCTTCTGGCGGCACAGTCATGAAATCAATATAAATGGAGGCAACGTGACCTAAAGGATAAACTGAAGTCAGAGTTCAGTATGGGGCCCTGCTCAAGCAGCACTGTCAGCTTCATTTTCCCACAGCAACCGTAGGTACCTCGGTCCTTTACCGAGTATATGAAATATGTCATTAAATGTGCATTTGGACTTCTCTTTATTGATTGATTTTATATTCAAATTTCATTTACAGTGGTCTTTACATGTAGTTAGTGCATTTTGTTTTCTGAAAACATTTTGGTGGTGATACCAGATTTTTGGTATATTCTTTTGTGAGAGAGGTTTTAGAAGCACAAGGTGTTTGCCAGGCTACTGCGTGGCAAACAGGTAGGTGGAGAAATGCTCCTGACAGCTCAGACCTTTCTTATCCAGGGACCTGCAGTGCCCCTCTAATTTTTTTTTTTTGCCTGATTGGCGATTTAGCAATAAAGCAAGACAGGATGAAGTCCCAGTGTGAGTCATCACTTGAAATATCACTGAGGCTCTAGTACAGATCTGAGGAAAAGAAAAGCAATTAAATTCACTGTTCCTTGTTCCTGTTTATCTACTCTTGAGCTGACACAATTTTTACTGTAGAATTGAAGGAGGTTTACTTTAGTAGGTCAGTGAGAAGTTGGGCACATGATGGATATGCCCTGAGTTCCCAAGGGAGCCTGTGAAACAGTTTGTGCACAGGACTGTTTGACTTTGATAATGCTTCTGGGAGACCAGGTCAGACTAGGTTTAAACAGGATTAGGCTAAAGTAGATTTTCCTTAGTTGTATTTTAAGTAGCATGGGATTTCTGAGGGGAAAGTAGGTTTATGACCCTGGAAAAATCTTTATCCTTTCCAGTCTGGTTACAGACTTCAGAGTAAGACTGAGCTGGTTCCTTTGATTGGTATACCGGACTTGCCTGATGCATAATATCCATATAGATTTGTGTATTTCTACTAGAAACTTACCTTCTTGCTGACCTCAGACCAAAGGACCAAAGACTTGGACATTTTGCTGCCAGTTCAGTCACCATAATAGCTTCTATAAAGTTTGTCAAGTATGATTTAGTCCAAGGAAGAGGCAGAGACAGGCAGGACAAGTGAAACTATCCCAGACAGGTTTATATGGGCTGCTGAAGACCCACAGTTTCAGTCTCTAGTGTGGAGACTGATTGGCTGGTAGCTTCAAGCATGTACCAATCATGCAAAGGTTGGCATTTGCCAATCTGGCTTCAAGATTTGCTAGCTGAGTCCAATCGCTTAACCTGCAGGTTGCAGAAATAGGTTTATATTTGATATTTTTGCAGATATAGCTAATTTAGTGTCTTAGATGTAAGCACTTGGCAATAAATAAAGAACTGTCAGTGGGAATAGTTCACTGGCTTCTCAGAAAGATTTTCTAAGCCAGAGTTTGGAAATCATATTATGATAGGAAATGGCCTTGAGGTACAAGTCAATTTACTCAGTGTTTCACGTAAGCAGAAGTTGTGTTTAATGGTTTGTCTTCTGATGAGGGTGAATCACAGGTCAGCACAGACTCATTTCATAGTGTCAAACAGCCTTCAGTAAACAGGGGCATTTAACACTCATCTGCAAATAGCTGCTGGAGACCAAAGGTTATATGAGTGAACAATAATAACATTAGGACTTTTACAATCCTCTTCCTTTTTGTTTCACAGAGCCCTTCACAATGGCAGGTAGGGTTGCTGTCCCCAGTGCAAAGAGGCAAGGACAAAGCGTGAAAGGGGTCAGCAAGGGCACAGCCCTATGGTCCTGGCTTCAGCTGAGCCGTATTTCCAGGCTGCTGCCACCAGCTGCTTGAATCTCCTACAGCCTTAGCTTTTTACCTCCTCCACCCTAACATATGCATTGCTCCCTAATTTATTTTTTGGCTAAGAGATCCAAGCTAAAAAGCCATACTTTAATACCACAGATGACAGAGAGGTTGGTTGAGTTGCGCTGCCAAGAGCAGAGGTACAATATCTGTGAATGCTCCAGGTGCAGACTAGACCCATCTTTCAGCAAGAGGAGCACATTTTCCATGTCCTAAACTGTCCCTGGGTACATAAAGCGGCAGTGTCAGTGCCAGGTTCCAAACCCAGCTCTTTTTTTTTTTTTTCTTCAAGGGAACATCTGCTGCATCCCTACTTCCCCCAAGCTCTTGGGTGGCAACAGCTCCTTGCCGTCCCCAGTGACAGGGAGGTGCAGCAGCTCGTTGGTCAGGACCTGAGCAGGCACTAAGCAATCCACACTTCCATCATATTTTGCTAGTGGGCAAAAACAAGAGAAGCCTAGAGGTAATAGCTCCTATTTTTACCTCACAGCAAACACTGCCCCGAAATGTTTGTGTACTTCAGGTTGCTTCTTCAGAGGGTAAAATCCACCTACCACCAGTTTGTATTTGATCAAGGTATTAGAAATCTTCAGTTCCTGGCACTTCAGCTCAGGAAACAACTGTCAAAGCCAAAGCCAAACTAAAAGTAGCAATATACTCTATTACATTTCTGCTCCCAGACCCCAGTAACACCTTCATGCTGTAACGAGTTTCTTGCAGCAGCTTCAGCTGGCCTTAGCTTTCCTCTTCCATTTCATCCCACTCCTCCTCAGGCAGTACTGTAACAGCCTGGAGCAAACTCTCTGCCTGTGGGTTTCTTAAAGCAGTTCACATTATTTGAAAAGCTGCTGGGGAGCATTCTTTTTTTTTTTTTAACTTACTGCGGTAAAAGGTTATGCCAAGAATGTATCTCTGTAGAACATACTCGTACTGGAGAAAGAAAGTTAATATACACATGGCCTTCTTCTGAGTGTAAGTAATATTCTGTTTGGGGCTACAAACAGAGGGCTATTTTTAAAAAAAGCTGACATAGGAATGTCACTATTGACTGCAAGTCCTAAGCAGTGGGATAACTTCCACTTTTTTTCCTGCTAATGATGCCTGTTTTTAGAGCACATTTTACTAGCATCAGTTAAGTTGCTGACTTCTCTGTATTTTTTTTTTAACCAAATACAATTTAGGTGAAGTACAGGCAAAAAGATTGTATTAAATCCCTGTGTTATCCTGAACCTGTTCATTGTGGTTTATTGAAAGTGTTGTTCAAACACAACTCACTGGTGTGCAACTCTGTTGCACATGAGAGATGGATCTAAAAATCCCTTCCCCTTGCTCTCCCATCTGAGTTGTCTGAGTGCTGAGAAGTGAAGCCTAGTGTTTTTCAGAGATCAGATGCATGCTTTTGCTTTTTTAAAACCAATTGTGTATGAAGCATTATAGTCACGAGCATAGCTGATAGCTTTTTTGTTTCCTACTTCAAGGAAAAAGCTGTTCTCAGCCAACAAAAGTAGCCTGTGCCTCAGCTCCCTGCTGACTTGTCCAAAAGTGATCACCAGGTATGTCCCAGCACTTCACAAAACGTGCTCAGAGAAAGGCTAGCCAGGACAGCCCTGGCAGAGTTATCTTAAGGCTCTAACTAACCAGCATCTAACTGGCATCTTAAGGTTGAAACTAACTAACATCTTAAGGTTTCACTTTGAAAGGCTACAAACTATGGACAAAGCTACCCCATCTGCTTAGTTAAATAAATCATCAGGCACATCAGCTTGTAGCAGAACGTTTCATGGCCAGGTAAATATTTGGGGCACTTGTGTGTATTTTATCTGTGCTGCTAGTGCAAAGATCCAGCACTGTGAAAACAGACCTCTTTGACTATATCCTACTGAGCACCAATGCTCAGAGGGACTTCAAGTAGCCCAAAAGGCTTTTGGAAGGGCAGGTTTATTCACAGCACCCTAGGGTCTTTCTGTGCCACACCACTATGGTGATGGTGGATGAGGGATTTTGGCAGTGAGTGGATGCAGTCAGCTGCCAGGCCCTGCCTGGACCAACCCAGCCTGCGGCAAGACCAACCCAGTCCCTGCTGGGTGCATGGCTAAAGAAGCAAGTATTTGTGCCTGTTGCACTGCATCTGCTGGTTCCCATAATGCTGGGACAAGTGCATAAAAGGTGGAGAAAATGCTTGAAGTCAGTCAGGGGGAGCTGAGCCTTTATGGAGGCAAGACAGCAACCCTGCACCAGCATGACTCCAGCAAATGTAGTCTCATATACCCACAATCAGTGCAATTGTCAGGAAAAGTTGATTTTTCCCAAGGGATGGTGACTTGGCTTTTACCTGTGCTCAAGTGTGCCACCAAAACCCAAACAAAGCATTACAAGCTGCCATGTGGATTGCTCCAGTGAGGGAGTGTTGTGTCTCAGGTGCCTTTTTTGATTTTCAGAGTGGTATTTTTCCTTCAAAAATATGAAGATGGAATTTCTGCAATATGTGGATGTCCTTTATAGGACTTCAGCATGAATATTGCCCATATCTGACCTGACTTGTGAGATTTTAAAGCAAAGGTTTTTCTAGCTGCCCATGCAAACTGCAAGGGGAATACCACAAACAAGCAAGGGAAAATACAAAGGAAGTTATTACTTGACAGGGAAAGGGGGAAGTACTTTTTTCCTGTCTGTTTTTTTTATTTTATAAAGGTTTGCAACCAGGAATTTTATGTCATGTTCAGGTGATATGACATGAAAACAGCAATAAATGAAAGAATTTGTTCTACTTTCATGATTATACGATAAAATTTTAATATAAAAGTCTCAAAGTCCACGGTAAAAATATTTTAACTTCTGGTGCCATGTTCAGCTTTTATTTTCATATTGAAAATGCCATGGTTCCTCTAAAGGTGACCACCCTCGGCACAGTGAGTGGACCAAGGGAAACGCAGAGGGGGGCATGGAAGCTGTTTATGCCAGTGAGAAACACCACATAAATCATATTCATACTTGATATTGTCTTATTATTAGTATGCATTTGTTGAGCAGTGGGGGAATCTACTTATTAAATAACTCTTTGAAATCCATTAGCTCAGTCCCCACATTTTGGAGTTAAACATGTAGAAATTTAGTTAACTTGGTAAGTCACCATCACAGCAAAGGCAAAAGATCAATGAGTGCATTTAGCACTAATATCACAAGAAACACTTCAGAAGCCTGGCTAAATAACAGAACAACTCAAAACATTTAAATAGGCAATATTAGTAACTAGGGTGAAGCATTTATTGCTGAACAAGCAAGACTCCCCTGTATAACCATTTTCCCATGCTGTTTAAGTTGGAAGTAATTGGTAAAATCATGCCTGTAGAAAGGTTTAATTCTCCCAAAGCAACACAAACTTTACAGAGCTGAGCAATATGATGCAATCTTTCACTGCCTACCAAAGTATGCTATTGAGACCTTTGCAAGCAGTCAGCAGTGCCTTTTGTTTTTTCAGAGAGGGGCAAAGCTGACAGGTGAATCCTCAAGGCCAAGGGAGATACATGCACATCACCATATGCCCTCTCTTGGCAGAGGAGCAGCAGCATCCATCTGGTCTTTTCTGAGCCCTTCCAAAGACAGAAGAAACAATGGGACCATGCTATATTACCCTCTAGTGTAAAAGGGTAAGTAAGCTGTAAAGAACAACAACACTGCCAGCTATGGTGCCTGTTCCTCTAGTGTCCTTATTAGGAGGGTAAAATAAACATGTTCTTCTTGTACTCCTTTTCAGATGTAAAAGGTCTCTTTTAAGAATTAGATTTTACATAAATAAGGGCCACTGGAGAGGAAGGAAAAAATCTCCCTTTGCCTCTCTCCCCTCTTTCTATGCCTTGGCATACAGCTACAGCTCTCTTTGTCATAGCAGCTCTCATCCCACACACTGCATTAGTACAGGGAGGAAGGAACCATGGACATTTGATAGTGTTAATCAATCTTGGAGTAAGGTGAGTGCATTAGCTGTACAATATTTTTTCTAAAGTCTATTCAACCTTGAATCTGACACTTTCTTCAGCCATACCCAACTCAAGAGGTCTATCAGCCTTGGCACAGAAACACCAGACATTTCCACAGCAGCAGGCAAATCCTGAGCTGTTTGGCCCCTGCAGAATATGTACAAAAAGTGCTGTGGCTTCTAGGTCTGTGGAATGGTCTGTTTTGTTTGGGGGACAGGCTGCTACTCCATGCTTTCTATGAAACAAAACCACTCAACTTCATGTGCTATTTGCTGTCCAGCCCTAAGATTTCCCTGTCAAACCAAGTTGCAAAATCAATACATAAGAATATTGTTTTGATAAATCTGACTCAAAATGATAAGAAGCACAAAACATTCTTCCTTTTTTTAAAAATAAATTTGAAGGACAATTATGATAATGGAAAAGCTGATATCATGGAGGACAGGGAAGTGATTCAGGACAGCTGGCATGGCTTTACTAGGAGCAAATTCTTCCTGACCAACCTACTGGCTTTCTACAATGGAGTGATGCATCAGTGGACAAGGGAAGACCTACAGATGTCACCTATCTGGACTTCTGCAAGGTCTTTGACATGGTCCCTCACAACATCCTTCTCTCTGAGTTGGAGAGACATGGGTTTGATGGGTGGATTGTTTAGTGGGTAAGGAATTGGTTGGATGGCCACGTCCATACAGTGGCAATCAATGGCTTGATGTCCAGATGGAAAACGGTGACAAGTGGTGTCCCTCAGAGGTCTGTACTGGGCCCAGTGTTGTCTAATATCTTCATTAATGATGTTGACAGTGGCATTGAGAGCACCCTCAGCAAGTTTGCCCATGACACCAACTTGGGTGGTGCAGTTGATAGTGTCAGAGGGATGGGATGTTATCCAGAGGGATCTGGACAAGCTGGGGAAGTGGGCCCAGGAGAACATCATGAGGTTCCACAAGGCCAAGTGCATGGTCCTGCACCTGGGCTGGGGCAACCAGAGATACCAGTGCAGGCTGGGGGAAGACCTGCTAGAGAGCAACTCTGTGGAAAAAGACCTGAGGGTATTAATGGATCAAAAGCTGGACATGAGGCACCAATGTGCAGTTGCAGTCCAGAAAGCCAACTGTATCCTGGGCTGAACCAAAAGAAGCATGGCCAGCAGTTCAAGAGAGGTGACCCCGCCCCTCTACTCTGCCCTGGTGAGACCTCACCTGGAGTACTGCATCCAGCTCTGGTGCCCCCAGCACAAGAAGGATGTGAACCTGTTGGAGTGTGTCCAGAGGAGGGCCATGAAAATGATCAGAGGGATGGAGCACCTGTCTTACGAAGATAGGCTAAAAGAGCTGAAGCTGTGCAGCCTGAAGAAAACTCTCTGGGGGTCCCTTACAGTGACCTTCCAATACCTGAAAGGCCTGAAAGTTCACAAAAACATGTAAAGATAGGACAAGGGGTAATGGTTTTAAGCTAGACAAGGGCAGATTCAGGTTGGACATTAGGAAAAAGTTCTTTGATATGAGGGTGGTGGATCACTGGAACAGCTTGCCTAGAGAGGTGGTGGAGGCCTCATCCCTGGAGACATTCAAGGTCAGGCTTGATGGGGCTCTGAGCAATCTGGTCTAGTTGGAGATGTCCCTGCTTATGATAGGGCAGTTGAACTAGATGTCCTTTATAGGTCCCTTCCAACCCCAAACTTTCTGTGATTCTATATGGTTCACTACAGGCTGCAGTCTGGTAAGCAGGGATGTGTTTAGGCAGACAGTTTAAACAGAAGAAATTATTTTCCCACCTAAATCATAATGAACAGGTATGACTCACAGTCACTGAATGTTGGATAGGGCAAAAAATGTTTCAGAAAGGGATTAGACAAATTAAGGTGCTAAACCAAACTTCCCTGTTGTAATATTGACTTTAAACTCCTTTGAGTTGTTGGCTGAAAGTGGGAAAGGGTGTGAGAGAAGGCTTGTGTTGTGTCCTGCTGTCCTCCTGCACATCCATAAACCTTTGGTCTGACCTGGTGTCCTTGTTTGAGCCAGGATGAAGCCAATTTTCCTTTTACTGATTTTTTTATTATATTTTTTTTTTTCCTTCTAGCAGAGTGTTCCAGCTAGGAATGATAACAAACAGTGGAATGCTTTTCTAACTGCTGGGTGTCCAAGGTCACACCTTTACTCTGCCAGCTCAGCCACTACGGGGAGATCTATGACCCCCCATAGGAGGCTGAGTTAGACAGACAGCAAAACTGGCCAGAGATATTCCATTCGATGTATCTACGCAAGCTCAGAGGAAGGTCAGAGATTACAGAAGACAACTTCCTTCCTGCTTCTTCTTCCCTTCTCTTCCATCCATGGCCGGTGTCCAGGGAGGACTCCATCCATCCATCACCATCGACCCCCAGGCTCGAGATCTCCTGACCCTCATCAGTCTACTCTCTTTCCAGCAGCAGCTCCGGGACTTTTCGGGACTGTTCGCAGCTCAGGAGATGCTGTGGGAGTTGCTGGAGGTGGTGGATGGTGAGAGGCTTTTGCACATACCTGAACATATTTGTATATAATTGTATATATTTTCTTTTATCATTAGTGTTTAATTAAAGCTGTGTAGTTTAGTTTTCAATCCAGCCAAGTCTCTCTCTTTTTCTGTCTCTGCTTCCTTACCTGAGTGGGAGGGGGAGGGGATCGAGAGCATTGTTGTCAAACCTGAGTGAAACGGTGACAACAATTTACCTCAAAAGTGCCAAACCTGCTGGACTTCTGTGGTGATCAGCTCCAGGATCCCGGGACTGTCAGGACACCTAGCTCAGTCCCTTTGCTTTCATTCTGTAAGGAAGAACACAATTATCCCTGCAGGTGGATGGATCCGGCAAGCAGGGGCTGGTGTGCCATTGAGAACATACCTGCTTTTCCCATAAAGAACGTGATGCTGTCAACAGCTCTGGGGTTCCTGAGCCCACTCCCCTTTGGAGTTGTTTTACAAAATAAATTCTTTTAAAGAAATGGGAAAGAGGTGGGGTGTTTCTGGCCTGAACATGGAAGGTCCTGGGGTCATCAGTGTTGCTGCTGAAGTCCTCTGTGGTATCATGGAAAAGGTAGAATGTAGGAGCAGGAGAGTTGTTTCAAGGTACCTTGATGCCTAATATGATCAGCAGGATGTACAGGTAATATTTCCCAGGTGAAAACAGTGTTTGCTTGCAATGGGTGAATTTTTTTTTCTTTTTTCTTTTTTTTCCTCTATTTCTTTTTCTTTTCATTCAGTTGTATTTTGGTTAGCAGAGGCCACTGAACAACCATTAGCTTGCAGCAACTTTCTGCTGCTGACAGCCTAACCTAGACTTAGTGGATACCCTCAAAGTGACACTTAATGAATTAATTATAGGAGCTACTGTTTTTAGTATCCCAGAAAACTGATTCCAAACTGATAAGTGCATACAGAAAACCTCTGCTCCCATGGTTTCCTCAGCTGAGCACTTAACTCACTTTGCTGCTCCAAGATACAAACTATTTCACTTGAAGGCCATGCTGGATACATCTTGCTGGTTGCAAAAATTCCCACTGAATAACATTTTAAATTCCACTGGAATCGATAAAATACTGGAAACAACACTTCTGTCAAAAATAATTTTTCCACCAGGAAATATTTCACATCATATTTTACAAGCAGCTCTATGCTGCAGCAGGGCAATTGCCTGGCTGTTTTTGCAGGGAAAAGCTGGTCTCATATTGCCAACTGTGAGGAAGAATAATTTTGTGTCTTCACTGTTTGTATGACCATGTTCCTTTGTGGAGAACTTACCAATTTCTGCAGTGCTATCTCCTTGGAGGGCACTCACCTGCAAATCCCTACCATAATTTCAGGTGACCCCAGGCCCAGCCTGTGCCCAGACAAGGAGCAGAAAGGGTGCCTTGGACCCCACTGTCCCAGTGGTTAACAACCTGCCCCCATGCTCTCCATACCTGAAATCACCCAGCAGTTTAATGAGATGATGCAATAATGAGGTAATTCCATTTGCTTTCTTGTGTTTCACAAAGTATTGGTTTTTACTGTACTCATAGTGTGTCTCACTCTTCCTGCACCATCAGTTATGCCTGAATACTTGCATCTCTCATTACAGTTTGCCATCCTGGCTAGAAACAAGTTTCTCTTGTGAGCCTGAACAACAAATGCTGTTCACTCAAGCCGGGATTGAAAATGTCCCTAAAAACATACATAAAATAAATTACATTGTAATCCATTCTTCCTCTAATTTCTTGTTTGGGGTGAAAAGGGAGCAAAAATGCCAGAACTTTACTATAAAAACAGCCTTTCTTGGAGACCCCAGTTACACTGAATAGCTGACTGACCTTTCCTCCAACAAGTAAAAGTAACACTGGAACTGGGTCTGGTTCTCTTTCTCCAGCTTCTCCTTTTGAGAGGGAGAAGGCACTTCTTTTCCTGGAGGAGGGCACTCCCAATTACTTGGTAGTGGCACTCCTCACCGAGATCCTGCTTCACTCCCTCCCTCCTGCAGCTCCAGGGAGGCGGACACTGCAGAGGGCTGCTGGGGACCCGGGCCAGCACCAGCCCACCACAGACACCTCTTCAAAGGAGATTTTCTACCTGGTCATATTTCCACAGGTTGCATTGAAGTTCACTTTGGGTTTTCCTTTTAGAAATCCACTACATCAGCTTTTCTGAAAGGGGCTAACTTGGGAAGGAGCTTTTGCCATCAGCCTGGTGTTGCTGTGACCCTGTAACAGTCTGCCTTCAGACCATGGGCCATCAATAAGCTGTATTTCAAGGGAAGAATAATCTAGATCAAGATTCCCTGAGGCTACATTAAAGGTGAACTGCACATATAGTGTCTACAGTTAGGGAACTGGAGAGGGCAGAAAGGTAGAAATGGGCTTTACCATTCCTTCTCCCATCCTGTAGCTTGTAGTTACTGCATGCTTCTTTTTCCATCACCTTAAAATTGTATCTACTTTCTTCTCACCCAGCAGCATCTCTCTTTGTGGGAAAAGGTTACCAAACCAATTCCAGGTGCTTCAAATTAAATCACATTTTTGCATGAAAGACCTAGAAAATCATAAAGAGGGCCAGCTTCAAGCACAAGCACTGCTGCATGTTCTGTAGGAGAGCTCAACCACTAAGCCTGAAACAGATCCTGCAGCCACACACATATGATTGTGCAGGCGACTTGCACACTTACAGGTTCAGAATGTGTCTCATGCTTTCACAAGCTGCAGCCTTCAGCATTGCATCCCATGTAGCACCTACACGTTGAACAATAAGCATCAGGTAGCTCCACAGTTCCCAGAGGGTTCACATTAGTTTTTGGTTTCATTTGGTTTTTATTAGGCTTGGGTGGGGTTTTTGTGTGGTTTTGGGTTTTTGGTTTTTGTGTTGTTTTTTAAAAAATCTTTGTTTTGTTTGGTAATGGGGTTTTTTTTGGTAGTAGTTTAAATTTTAATGCAATTTTCATGGCCTAAACACCAATGAACTGAGTACTCCTTTGGACAGGTTGTGTACTCTTCTCCAGTGCAGATCTCAACACTGCAAGAAGGCTGAAGGGCTATTCAAAGAACTATTGGAACTGTGAGACAGTGCAGAGCCTCAGATTCTCACTCCTTTGCCTACTCTGGATTTCAACTGTTACTCCAACTGTCTGTATGGATCACATATTTTTAATGGAAGGTTTGTATGTCACTGGAGTCAAAAGTGTGAAATGGCAGTAAGCATGCAGGGTGATGACTGCATATTGCTTGCAATTATTTCTCTAAGTGATCCACTGTACTTTGAAGGTGTGGAGATGCTCATGGAAGCTCATGGCATATGATACAGGGATAAGGCATTATTGGAGGGCTGTGGCTCAGCATTGGGCTAGGAAAAGTGTATCTGTCCTGGCAGCCCAGTCTTGAGAAGCCATGTTTCAGGAGCCATGCAAGGATAGGGGGAGAGCAGCACAGGTGTGTACCAGCTTCCACTCATAGCCTGTCCTCCACTACCCCTACCCTGGACTCCCACTGGTTCAAAACACCTCTGTAAGATACAGCCTTGGAAACAAGGTAGGGAAAAGCAAGAGGAAAAGGCATGTTTCTTGCATTTTTTTCCTCCTTCTGTTCTTCTTTTCATTATTTATTTTGTTCTTACTTTCCTTCTTCTTTATTATTTTCTTCCCTTTCCTCTGCAACTCCTCAAAAGGTTTTAAAAAGCAAGGCTAATATTACCAACCTTTGCTCTTTTTGAAGAAAGAAAAAAATGGAAGCGCACAGCTTTATGAAGATTGTTCATGCCATGTCCCACCTCACACTGCCTCACCTCATTTCAGTCCTGCAACACCTACAGCCAGATGTGGCAGCTGCTACAGAGCAGCAGCAGCTCCCAAAACAAGCAGAGATGAAACCAAGAGCTGTCTGTGCAGATGAACCACTTTGAGATGGTTTTTGTATCAGAATAAGTCTACGTATAGCAATTTGAATTTAATTTTATCCTTGATAGTTTGTGACGGTGTTGAAGGGAGGATGCTCTAGTGATGGGGAGCCTGGGAGTGGCAGAAACTGTGTTCAGCTCCCTGCTCTCCAACAGGCCTCCAACAAGAGTTTAGGCTGCTCATGTGGGACGGCTGAGCAATGGGGCATCCAAGATACCTACCAAACTGTTACTACAGAGCTGAGCACAGCACCACACTTAAGGGAGGAAGCCCCTGTAACAAGCATGCAGCATGAGCACAGTGTCCTGCTGTTCTTAGCTACTGTGCCTGGAACAACTCTAGCCCACCACTCCAACCTGCTCAGTGCTTCTCCTTGCTTTCAGTGAGACTTTCAGCGAGACTTTCAGCCCCACAGATGAAGGCCACCACTCTCTCAGGATATGGAGAGGTCAGAGCAGAGACTTGCAAAAGTCTAGGCTTTAAAATTTAAAATCTGCACCTCTCTCTTACAATAACAGCATCTACCACACACAGTTCAAACTATTCTCATTTCCCTCAGTTATCCCTTGAAGGCAGTGAATCTTCACATAACAATGCTGGAAATGCCCCAAACATCTGCAGCCTCTCTGCTGGGGTAGGGAGAATAGCTCAGTGCTGGCTGAAGTGTGCTGCAAGGCAGTGCTGCTCTCATTTGGCACATCTGTCTGCTGTTTCAGAAGCCATAAAAACACAACAATGGTGTCTCCTCTAAAATAAAAGCTCAAGAACAGTTTTGACAGCTCTGAGTTAATACAAGAAGCATTAGCACTGCCCACAGCTAGATGGAATTTATATTCTCTACGAATTTTCAGAAGCATTGGATTTCTTACAGGCATGAACCTTCACCAGTGTGCTGGGAGGTTGAGACTTGTTTAAGTGGGGGCTGAGATTAAGCTTTAGCTACCGTTCTAATACCTCCAGGTTCTAAGAAGCAAACTAGGTTTTGTATTTTGAGATAGTACCTCTAGGACAAAATATGAAAGGAAGAGGTACTGCTTGTATTTCATCTGGAGTTAATGCAAGAATGCAGTCACACACTCATTACTTTGGAAGTAAGAGAGCTAATTACAGAGTACAACTATAGGGCAAACAACCTTCATTTTGCGTTTTAACTGTGCTTTTAACTCAGGAACTATAAACCTATTAAGATCAGTTATAAATGATTTGGTATCTGATCCCAAACCAAAACAAGTCTTTGTATTCTTTTTAATAGCCATGGGAAAAGACTGATTAAAATTACACTAGTAATGTGTTCCTGATTACTCAATGGCACTTTTTTTAAGCTTGCAAATTCTGTGTTCACTTGTGCATGCTGTGTCTGCATCAACTCAGTGTAGAGAAACAGACAATTGTAGCCTGAGACTTACTGCACACATACCCAAAGGCTCTCAAATTTTCGAACTGGATCACAAACTCTCTATACCGTAACAACTGTGCTCACATCCGGGGTTTATAATGCTTAAAATAGGTATATCCCAACATGATATTCTAGGAAAATATTGCAAGAGTATTTCTTACTGCAGTTTTTCAAAATAAAATTTTAAGTAGCAGAATTTTTAAACTGAAAGCCTAAACATGCCCTTCTATTAAGAACAGTGGTTTATAAAGTTTTCTTTCACTTTCCTTTTCTCTGTAGTTTGCTTTACTTCTGCTGATAAATTGTTTGATGAAATTACAGAACAGCTTTACTTCTCATGCACATAATTTTGCATACAGTGGTAAGAACTTGCACATCATTTCAGCATACAAATTCTCAAAGTGTAATTAGCAGTTCTCCTATGGCAGGGCTTTTTTAAAGAAAATTCACTTCTGGTGAGTTTCAGAGCTGCTTAAGAGTGGGAGTATTTTTATGCCTAATCTTTAAAAAGTAAGAAAGTGAATAAAAACACATTAAAGGAGATGTGACTCCGTACGCTTGCTGTCAAGCACAAGAAGAAAGCATTTCTGGATAGTCTACCTTGACATAAAATAACAAAAAGGTTACTGAAGCATTTGCTTTGATTTATCAAACCAACAAATCTGGTAATAAGTTTATATTTAAAGCTGTAAGGTTTTTGAATCTGCAAAAAGATCCCCTAAAATAATGTTATGCATGCTAAGCACAGTTTACAAACCCCAGCGATGGGTGTGCCTGAGTTCCCCAGGAAACAATTAAGTTCTATGCATCTCCAACATTTAGTTGTGTACTGTGGTCTTCTCTGTAAATCTTTATTAGTCAGCTTGCCACCTTCCTCTCTCTTGTACAAAGTCAAAGACATGAGGGTTGTTGTAAACACAAGGCCTCTTTATTTTGTTCCAACTGTACATGACTTCAAATTTAGCATGATCAAAACCAAGCAGAACAGTGGAAATCACACCTACCATTTTTCCAAACACATTGCTCTTCCTTGAAACTATACAAGTACAACAGGAAGGTTAAATTCAACAACATTAACTCCAGTTAGGTATTTTTCACAAACGAAAGAACCAGCGCCTAGGAACAACTGATGATGAGCAGACAAAACTAAGGGCCAGGATCAGAAAAACTTACTCCAATAAGATGTGAACTCTCATTTGGGGAAAAAAGACTTGTCTTGAAGTGAGGACTGCAAATTTCCTTAGCTAAGGAATATGTGCAACCACATTTTAAAGCTTCATCAGCAAAAGCTGCTAAAGGAAAACACAACCAAGCCCTGAAGCTACAAGGCCAGATAGGATACAGAGATCAAAGGATTCAGTTGTCACTAAGGCTGGTCCCTTTTCTGAAGGATTATGTCCAGGGAGTTTTTGTACCTAAATGCACTTGGCTAAGCAAAGTCTTTGGTGACTTAAGTGCAGATCAAGGTAAAACATTTTTATGTTTTAATCACTTGCGCACAGTTTATGTCCTGGTCTTGGCTGAGTTTAATTGCTGCCAGCTGATTCAAGTAATTAAGCCAAATCACTTAGCATAAAAGCTGTGCAAACATAATAACATCTACCTGATGGGATGAATCTTTTGAGTTGAAGTGCTAGGTGGGTGGGTGTAAGATTGCTTTTGAGACTTACCCACCTTCCCACTCCATTAAATCAGTATAGTTATTTTCAAACTAAAACCAAATAGATGAGAAACCACAAACTGAAGCCAGCACTAAAGCCAATAAACACTTTGGAGTCCTGACCAGGAGACTGCCCCTGCAGAAGCCACAGGGGACCTCACTGGTCAAAGCACACTGCATCACTGCATTTTCCAGGAAAGAATTTCTCCTGAAATTTCCAGGAAAATGCCCTCCAAAAACACTTCTCAGACTTTTGGGAAAAATTAACAGTTCTATTAAATTTACATAGCAGATTGTTATTGACGTTGCTGATGTCGTTTTCGCTTCCCAAGAATTGTTTTTGTTGCTGCTGTTACTGTTGGTTTTTTTTTTGTACAGAGCCTGGCAGGTGTCATTTGCTGACTCCTCTGTTTAGAGAAGCACAACTTGTTGCACATATAGTAAATACAAGGGCTCAAGACCTCCCCCCAACGTCAAGCCAAAGTTCCTTGAACCTCGAAGTTCACTATCAGGTATATGCTTGTGTAATTTAAAACCTGCTGTGCCCTCTGCAGGGTGCTTAACTTTAAAACCGGTTTTTTAAAACCACTTATTTTCTAGTTACTCTGGTGACACCAGATGCTTATCTTCCAGTATCAGACTCAGTCATCACTGCGTCAGGCAACTGACAGGGACACACAGGAGCAGAATCAGAGATTCTTCCCTGGGACCAGACTTGCTCAGACTCGGATCTGGCCAATGCCAAATATTTCACAAGACAGATGGCAATAAAGCATAACGTGTCCTTGCATTAGGTTTCTTCTGAAATTGGTACAGGTAATTTTTATTTCAATATTGAAGTAAAGGTTGAGAGTTTGGAAAGTGTTACGTAATTATGCTATTACTAGATAGAATTTTTTGGGCTTGTATTATTAAGCATGCAAGTAACTGCTTTGGAAATCTGCTCTGTTATTGATTCTCAAAAACTTTCAGAGGGAATGAGGCCCATGATTTAACAAAACATGTCCTGAAAATGCTTCTTCTTTTCTCAATGTTCCCCACCTAAAACTTCACTGACATGTCATCTTGTTTTTATTAGTTTCTCTGGTCTACCTTCTTTCTACTAGTATTCTGCAACCACTCTTCACATTTCCCCAAATTCCTTTTTTTCCCAGTTATTTTTTCAATATTTTTTTTTTTTTAAATTAAACATCTTCTATTTGTACACTATCATTTTAGAGATGAGCTGATCACTGCTGCTTACAGGGCTGCAGATAAGGCATCACCATTCATGCATACAAATCTAATATTTTAAAAGCTGTCCACATTATAATGTATTATGGATTGTTCCTGTAAATTCTTAAAACAGTATTTTTTAACAGCTTGTCTGAGCAAAGTTGTTAATATCTATTTCTTTTTAAATTGGGATTTTTTTGAAAGAACTTGGGCTTTTTATTTTTCAAGACTTGCGTATGCTTTAAAATGTATAATCAAGAATAGTTACATTCTCCTTCGCTTAGAAAAATGGTAGCTATTTAGCAAGATTTATCATCTTTTTTCTAATATTCATTGCATAATCATAATTAAAATAAAAAAATACTTATCTGTAAATATTTAAAATGAAAACATTACTATTCATGCTGGCTTTCATAAAATTATAATTTTTAATTCTAGAATGTACAATCAGGCACAGAATTTTAAAGAGGGTCACTTTAACCCTTCTTTCTTTAAGAGAAAGTCCACTTACAATAATGAAAATGTTAAGCACATTACAAATACACATTTTATCCCCTGCAAATCTTTTTGATTGCACAAGAAACACAGAATAAATATATAAACATTTGGCCAAGGCAACATTTTAAAGTGCAGAACTCCACTTCCCACACATGAATAATTCAAATAATGCTGCATAATACATCAGCAATACTTACTAGCATTTCATTAATAATCAAAACCTGAAGCAACACAATGAGATCAACATACAACAGCAATTCAAATACATTCAATTTCTAATAAATAACTGCTCATCCGAACATAGAACATATTAAGCATATTGCCCCAATAAGCAAGCTTTCTGCAAACTACCTTTTTTTTTTTTTTTTCAAATTTGTCTGAATGGTGTGCTATCATTGAGCACAAAGACACATTTTGAAACAAAGATCCCTTTCAGATTCTGGCAACAGAACTAAATGGGGAGTGACATCTGGAAACAGTTGTGAATGCATGTTTCCAGAGGTTTTATCTGAGTCAGTAGCACTGTGTTGATTTATAGTGACTGAAAATTATCCCTTTCTTTTGTCCCATGTACTCATCTCCCCTTAGTGTTTTGTTGTCTGATTTTATACTTTGGGGTTTTTTTTGTTGTTTTTTTTTTTTCTGGAAGAGGGAAGGAGGTTGCTTTAATTTGTCTTCAGCTACTAAGTTCTGTGACAATGAGGAGAGATGGGGAATAGTCCAAGTACTAGCCTCCATTAGCATTTTGTTTTGAAACAGTTGTGGTGTTCTGAAATGAATTCCTAATCATCTTCCCTATTGAGTCCTGGTTCAGTTTGCAGGGTGGATTTGGTACACAAGGATTATGTTTCTTTGGAGGAAACTGCACTGGAGGTTCAGATGCATGCCAAATATTTTCTAGTCTCTAAAAGATACATTAAGAGACTGAACCAACTGTTTGGCCTGCTTCAAACTCCATATGCACTGGGGACGTTTATCCAATGAAAGAGAATATATGTGGTCTTAAACTGCATATAGAGTACATGTATGAGTCTCAGCAGTAATTCCTTTAATCTACTGATCGTCTCCTATTGCACCAAGTGTCTTGGGAATCTACATATAGCCAAGTGTCTCAAGGACCAAAACTTCACAGGGGGATCCTCAGTGACTTTCCCAAAACTGCTTCAAAAAAAGTTTAGCTTCTACATCATGTAAGACCTTAGCATTTCTGTGCATAAACCATCATCTACTAAACAAGCTCTTGGGATTACCTCAGATAACCCCATGTAAACTATTTTTTTCTGGCACTACAGTCCTTCTCCATTCAATCCTATTTAAGATGCCGCTGTTGAAATTACCTCCCAGTTTATTTGTTATAACAATTCCTCCACTGGCTTTCTCTCACATAAAATTCAGGTTTCTCTCCTTTACCCCCAAGCACCTCAGCATTTAGTCTAATGCTATCAGTCTTGGTCCTGAATCCTCCCTGTCTTGGGCACTGCAGGCAGCCTGCACCTGCACCAGCACTACCTGCAGGCAGAGCTCCTCTACCATCTGAGATTCTTATAAAGCCAATTCTTCATTTCTAATTCTGGGTAGTGTCTGGATACTAGACACTGGTAAAACTGTAACTAAAAGGCTGGGTTCCTACCTTTTGCCTGAATTTAACAAGAATCAAATGGCTCATGACACAGCCTATATTCAGATATAGAGCTCATTGGCAGCAGTTATGCTAGGGATTCCCTTTGTAACTGGGCCAGCAGTACGGTGTTGAACTTGCTGGAGTGTTTCTGTATTTCCAGCTCCACAAATCTTTTATGAAGAAATGCTAAACCTTATTCTTAACAACACTTCCAAACACTGAGAAAACAATGAAGTCAGAGACAGTTAAAACTACCACTAAAATAAGAGCATTGATTTAATTCATAGTGCTGCAAGCAAAGAAGTAGGTCACAAACATACATTCTACGCAAGGCTATGTAATCTTTCTCTGCTCCAGAGAACATCCTTGCAGGAAAGCCAAAGCTAAAAACCATGCAACTTCCTAAAAATAGTTTCAAACAGTAACTGGGAGGATTAAAACATGTGTCTCACAGGTCTTTGGTTTTGGAATGTGACATTTGGTCAATTAAATTCATGTCAAAATTCATGAGGAAAAATGCTCCCTGAATCAGGAAATCAAGGTAAAGAGCTGAAGATGCCAAGCAAGTGTGCTACTACCATGTAGGTAATTGGAGCACATAAAAAACAAAAGGGTTAAGAAAATACCCTGATGGAAAGTGGGAATCTTAATGCTTAAATCTTGTTTCTAAAGGCTTGAGGAATCATTGAGCAGAATGGATAGGAAGGCTCTACCTGCGCAAGCACTTGGCACAGTGTGGTGCCCTGTGGAGATACCCAAGCCAGAGCCCCATGAGCAAGCCATGCACCTGTAAGTCCACACGCCCTCGTCTTGCTCAGAGGGGTACTCAGCTTCAGAAAATAAACCACACTGAAAATACGCTACTGCTTTACGTGCCCAAGTTAACTTTCACACTTCTTCTTGACCATTTACTGTCTCATGCAGGCTTATGCATTACGATACATGAACACTGAAAATGCTTTTAAAATCAGAAATGTGTCAGTGGTGTTGGGCCAAGAACTCTTTCAGAAGTAGACCTGAAGTGAGACTTCAGGGCAGTGACCTGCCTTGTATTTTGAATAGCGGGAAGTCCTGTGCCTTTGTAACACCAGGCAGCAAGATAAAAGTGTGAAAGCTAAATGAAATCAAAGGAGTTTGAAGCGAGCCTTAAAACCATATTAAACACATGTTTATAGTTACTCAATACAATATTGCCTCTATTGACACTGAAATTACAGCTTACATCCTTTGTGTTCCAAATATATAAAAAAGAGACAAGAAGTACCCTGAAACCAATCCTCCTCAAACTAATCTTGGGAAAAAAATTAGGGAAATATATGCTTTAAAGAAAAGACAGTCACATAGATTTCCAAGTCAAAAAGGGCACATTTTTCACCTGGACTTGTACAGGGCTGGAATTATGGTTGCCATATTGAAAGACACAAAAGAGCAGGTTAAAGCTGATCTGCTTTTTCCAGTGACTTTTTCCACCTTAAGTCAAAGGTACTAATGGCCAGAAATAGCCCGTGTCTCCTGGTTTTTTTTTAAACCTGCTAATTTCCCTTAAAGAAAGGAGAAGGGACATCATATAATCTGTCTGAACAGTCAGGAGCAAATGAGCTCATGAAGGTTCAGGAGGAGGCTGAACTAGATTAAATACTCCCTTTGAGTCCCAAAAAAACCCCCTTTATTTACTTTCCATCAAGTAGCCCGCCCAGATCTCTTAGTTTTTGCTTCTAATTGCACACAAGTTTCATTCAGCTGTCACTCAGCTGAAGATAATTCAATGAAGTGGGTAGAAGATCAGGCTGACAGCTTTCAGACTTAGACTCAAACTCTGTGGAAATGCAGTTTCAGCTGACAGCATCACAGCACAGTGATTTTGCCCTCCCAGCCCTTCCAACCATGGCTAATACCCTGTTTCTTTGGTTCTTCTACCAGCCCTCTTCTGTCTGCCAATGAATGACAGATCTAAATTGTTTGATAATAAGGATCCTTATTTATTTATAAATACACATTTCTTATGAAATTTTTCTTTAAAAAATAATATTTTAAGCAAAATAATTACTTAAAAAATAAGCTCCTAATGAAAACTGAAAAATGTTCAAAGTGCCCCAAAAAAGTAATTGATTTTTCCATAATTTGTGTTAACAGGAAATGGCATTCTTCTTTGATATTCATTATGTGCAAAATCAATTTACTAGCACTGCCTTTTTAAAAAACTCAGATGCATTAGAGATAATGAGAGCCTTATTGGTCTTCGTAATGCTTCCTACACTAGTATTAAACAGAATGGCAGGTGTCCTCTTTTATTAAGGTATTTACCAAATCCCTTATCAATGCACACATGTTGCATTTAGAGATAAATTTAAATACCTGTTTCCTCTAGAATTATGACAATTTTGGTAAAGTAATCCTTTAAAGGTTTAATAAAATTTCTAACATTTGCAAATTTAAAATATTAAACAAAAATAAAGTGTCATTCCTGATGATCAGGCACTGTGTTTAGTCAATTTTTTTCCAAATTGGATGCAGAATGATCAGCAGTGTATTTCGCAAAAGGGAAACGGATTTATACTGAACTTGAAAAAGGAACCACTTGTTTTCCAGCCACATACACTTCAGAAATATTCCGATCATCACCTGAAATAAGATGGTCAAAACAGAGATTTGCACATAAGTCTATGTATTGATTTATTAATTAAAATTATGCAATTAAAAAAATAACCAGTTTCCAAGAAGTAAGAAAGTTTTTTTTTTGAGAGAAATAGTCAGGTAATCCACAAAGATTCAATGGATGTTTGAATTACCTACGCTTTTTTAAAAAAATAAACATGGCATTCAGCTGCTGAAATAGTGTCACGGGTTTTCTATATATTTAGCAGATTCAAACCCTGAAAATACATCTGTAGAGAAAAATGCATCTGTGCAGCATCTGAACTAACTCAGGTCCACACAGCAGTAAAGCTGGTTAATATTAACAGATAGTAAAATGAATGTTTATATGCAATGTAAAGAAAGATATTTAATTACTGTAAACAAATGTGTACTTCATTATGCATAAATACATTTGTTCTTAACCTCCACATCAATTTTGGCAATTTTTAATGTACAAAACAACAAGATAATTTTATGTGGGCTGAGAATCAGAACATACCTAGATACAGGAATTTCTGGAGAATGTCCTATAAAAAAATGGGAGAAAATCAAATTCAGAAAGCAATTATCTGCTATCCCAGATCATAACTATTTGAATCTTGAAAGAATTGCTAAAAATATTTTTCCCCAATATTCCTATTAACAGTAAAATAAAAACTGAATTTGCATGCTTTCTCATAAAAAAACATTCAGTAAGGAGGATGTACATTTCTGACAGAAAACAGTGCACAAGTGTGACAATATAGACAGATATGTCCACAACACAATACTTGTCATTACTTCTTGAAAAAGAAGACAAAATTTGTCAGCATTTTTAAAGTTCTAAGAATTGCTGATTTACCTAAAGAGGTTTAGAGTTAAACTGCACAACAGTTTTTTCCAGAATTATTTTAATTAGGAAGAAGTTTTAAAATTTAGATAATTTAATCTAATCCAGATTATTATTTATTACGCATTGCGTCTGAAACAGGTTAAGGAACATGTATCATGTAAACCCACATTTCTAAGTAAATGATGACATTCAGAATAGAGACAGCAATAGACAGCCTGTCCACTTCAGTAAATTCAAATAACTTGTTCATTTCCTTTTTTTTTTTAATCATAAAAGGCTTTTGTATGAGAAGCATAAACCAATACTGTTCATATATTTGCATAAAAACTGTGCTTTCAACTCAGATTAGCCATTTTAAATTCTTTCTTAAATTTACAATAGCAGAGAAGTTAGGGCAACCAAGCTTTCATCTGAGAACAGGCTGCCACTTTTGAGTTTGAACTCCAGCTGCTGACTAAAACTAAATGACTTTTCCTTGGCTGCCATTTGTCACTGCAAATAGCCAATTTTAGTTTACCATCTTTGGCTAATAAATATGCACTAAAAAAATGCTACACGCTTTTTTGCTGATGGGGATATGGGGCTGTCACAGAGGACAGCAAGATTCTAAAACGACCAACCACTGAATTTCTGAGCAGAAGCACAGACAGAAGCAGTGTAGTACACCTCATTCCTGTTACTGGAATAGCACTCAAGAAGCTTAGTCTGGCTGTATGATGGACCTTCCCCACATCATTTTTTTGATCGTTAATCCTATTGTGATTACCTCAAAATTATCAGCAGAGAACACATCAAAAGGGCTGTCTGAAGCCTTTGTGTTGATTAGCAGTGCATCAAATTCTTTGCCAACTTCGAAGTTTCCAATCACATCGTCTAGGCCTAGAGCTGAGGAAGAAAATAAGCTGAAAATCTTCAATTCAGCCTTCTTTCCACTGTGTGGAAGCACCTACTTGAGTGCTGCCTACTTGTGGCAGCTTAATTGAGATTTTAATAATCAAAGCTACACAAATTTAGATGAATACAAGGAAAATTTTTAAAGCAAATTCAACAGTGAGTACACAAGCATTTGAGTTCTTAAGCAATTTCTCAGTAAAAACATGTATATTTTAGTTATTTTCTAAAGGACGTCTGTTCAGGGTAAAAGAAAGTTGTCTACCTACTGATTTCAACTAAAATGATCTCATATTCCTTTAGGTTTGTGAGCAGAATGCAATTTTTAGATTAAACACAAGAGGGTGACAAGTGTTTAGGAGTCTCAGCAAAGCAAACTTGCAAAAAAGACTAGTTCATTTACATTTCCACAAATTGTACTCATCAGGCTAGTGGAAGGCTGTACAAGTAATTTATCTTCTACCTTTGAAAGTGATTTAATAAAGATAAAACTGCTCAAAATAAATATACAAAATGCACACATTACTCAAATAAACGATAAAAGATAAAAAATGTGCAACAGTGGCTGGGAAGGGTAATCATATAGGAATTCAGGATTTTTTAAGTTTTCCTTTCCATGTATCTGCTAATTTATACTCAATTTTTATGAGAACAGTGTATATTGTGGGGAAAAAAAAAATCTCCTTTTGTTGCCATCTGTCCATTTTCTGTCTTCTCTATTTCCCATGACACCCTCCAGAAATTCAAATACCATCCTGAGAAGACCAGTTTGATAACATTTTCATTACATTTTTCCAACATTCATTAGTAGTTTGCAATGGTGTTTTCTGGCAGCTACAAAAATATTACACTGAAAATACTTGGGACCAGTTCTTTAGCAGGTAGCCAGCTAATTTCTGCTAACTGAAATAGTAATAAACTTTCACTTATGTGAAGAGAGGATTTGCTCTCTGGCAAATCACACAAGGTCCACTAAAACTTTGCTAATTGTATAAATCAGCATGTGCATACTGGTCAGGACAAAACATGCCAGTGAACCAGGATAACCACTACAGTATATGACTAAATTCTGCAGGTGCATCTATGTCTTAAAGAACCACAGTGCGTATCTTTTTTAAACCTTGTAATTTGCTGGGAGGACAGTGACAAACTCTTTCACTGAGACTTCAAAAAGAAGAAACAAAATTAGAAACCCATGACAAAGAGTATGCATGATTTTATGGCAATTGCTCAGCTTTTCCTCCAAGTGTTGGCTGCTGAAAAAACAGTGTCTTTCCAACTGGTGTGATAGACATGCAAGCACAAACGATTAAGAAATCTAAGGATCTTTGCAAATAAAATATACGACCCTGAAAAATCATTAAGATTCTATTACTAACCTCTCAACATCAAACCAAATATTCCTTGGCAATGAACCAAGTATGGGTATGAGAGACTGAATGATAACTTTGCACAGCAGGTATAATTTTGGACTTCACTGTCTCACCAGAAAATATGTGAATTCAGCCACGTTTTAAAGGCAGGGAGGCAATATAAAAATGAGCCATACTTCTCTGTGTACATTTTAAAGAAATTTCTTCTTACCTTGGCTTCCTCCTAGAGTGGCTAGTTGAAAAGCTTCTTCAAGAGTTAGTCCTGTTTCACTCAATTTATTGATCTGAAGGCTATTAGATGCCATCATTGTTTTCCTGATAGCATCAAGCATAGAAGCTGAATATCCACCGGCAACATCTAGAAGGGGTCAGACTCTTAAAAACAAGCCTTGGGAATAATTCTCTGGATTAAATTTCTATGAGATTTAGTTAAATGTAATGAATTGGCAGATGTGGTAAACACAAAAAGTTTTAGTGCTAAGCACTGTTTCTGAATGTATAATTCCTAATAAAGGTGCTCTCACATAGGAAGTCAGGTAAATATAGCTCAATACAGAGCAACAGAAACTTGAGAAGTTGTTGTTTAAGCTCTATTTACTCTCACAACAAGAACAAAAAATTTCTGAATTATTTTTTTATTTTATTTTTAAACCCTTTTGGACCAGCTCTAGTACACCATTCTCTAGATTTCATTACTCTATAAGTAATGGGGGGAAAAAAGCAGGTCCATTAATCGGAGGCATGCTGATTTTTAAATAAGAATAAGTAGTCATGTTTTTATATCTTCCAATGGTTTAAAACAAAATAAAACAAAACAAAAACTGTTTTCACAGCAAAATACCAACCTGTGCCGAGGCCAAGCTTCACATTGTGTTTCAGGACATTTCTCACATTTAAGACACCACTACGCAACCTGGATTGGAAGAAGAAACATGGTCTGTGTGATACACACAGAGGAAGTTCAGGAAGAGCAAGGCTGCAGAGCCATTTCATCAAAAAAGCTCTCAGAACATCTGTAGCAGATTTGGTTTATTAAACTGGGCTAGGGTATTTGCATTCATACATCTGAAAGATGGGGTTTAATCACTTCCCATTTTCCCAAAACATATGCATATTCTGAGAGACATGACTAAATCTGTCATTGACAGAAGAGTTAAAAAAACCAAATATTTTTTAAAATAAACAAATACATATATATATATGACTATTGTCAAATATCACTAGTCAGTAGAAACCATACCACACAGAAGGGGAGCATGAATGGTGATGCACAACCCAGTATGTCTCTTCCAGTGGAATGGGGTATCATATATATATATATATAGCTTTGCAGGCTGGACTCAGGGTATTGTGTGAACAACACCTTTAATTACACACCTTTTTTCCTTTTTTTTAACTTACGAAAAATTAGAATTGGGGCAATGTGAAATTGCAGCTCCACGAACACTAAAAAGCTTCAACTCTTCTTCAGAAAGATAACAGGCATGAGCCATCACTGTCTAAAGAAAAACAGAAACATCAATTTACTCAACATTGCATTACACTGAATCAGGGAATCATAGAATAGTTTAGGTTGGAAGGGACCGTTTAGACCATCTAGTTCCAACCTCCCTGCATGGGCAGTGACACTTCCCACTAGACCAGGTTGCTCAAAGTCCCATCCAACCATGCCCCTGGGCAACCTGCTCCAGTGTCTCAGCACCCTCAAAGCAAAGAATTTCCTCCTAATGTCTAATCTAAATCTCCCCTCTTCCAGTTTTGATTCATTACCTCTTGTCCTCTCACTCTATGTCCTTGTAAAAAGTCCCTCCTCAGGTTTCCTATAGGCCCCTTTCAGGTACTGTAAGGTGCTATATGGTCTCCCCATAGCCTTCTCCTCTCCAGGCTGAACAATCCCAGCTCTCTCAGCCTGTCTTCATAGGAAAGGTGCTCCAGCCTTCTGATCATCTTCATGGCCCTCCTCTGGACCTGCTCCAACAGCTCCATGTCCTTCTTACACTGAGGGCTCCAGAACTGGACACAGTTCTCCAAGTGAGGTCTCAGTAGAGGCCCCCCCCACCAAGTGAGGATAATCACCTCCCTTGACCTGGTGGACCCACTTCTTTTTATGCAGCCCAGGGCATGATTGGCTTTCTGGGTGGCAAGTGGACATTGCTGGCTCATGTTAAGCTTCTCAATAAACAATAAACCCACAGGTTCTTTTTTCTGCTAACTGAAATAGTAATAAACTTTCACTTATGTGAAGAGAGGATTTGCTCTCTGGCAAATCACACAAGGTCCACTAAAACTTTGCTAATTGTATAAATCAGCATGTGCATACTGGTCAGGACAAAACATGCCAGTGAACCAGGATAACCACTACAGTATATGACTAAATTCTGCAGGTGCATCTATGTCTTAAAGAACCACAGTGCGTATCTTTTTTAAACCTTGTAATTTGCTGGGAGGACAGTGACAAACTCTTTCACTGAGACTTCAAAAAGAAGAAACAAAATTAGAAACCCATGACAAAGAGTATGCATGATTTTATGGCAATTGCTCAGCTTTTCCTCCAAGTGTTGGCTGCTGAAAAAACAGTGTCTTTCCAACTGGTGTGATAGACATGCAAGCACAAACGATTAAGAAATCTAAGGATCTTTGCAAATAAAATATACGACCCTGAAAAATCATTAAGATTCTATTACTAACCTCTCAACATCAAACCAAATATTCCTTGGCAATGAACCAAGTATGGGTATGAGAGACTGAATGATAACTTTGCACAGCAGGTATAATTTTGGACTTCACTGTCTCACCAGAAAATATGTGAATTCAGCCACGTTTTAAAGGCAGGGAGGCAATATAAAAATGAGCCATACTTCTCTGTGTACATTTTAAAGAAATTTCTTCTTACCTTGGCTTCCTCCTAGAGTGGCTAGTTGAAAAGCTTCTTCAAGAGTTAGTCCTGTTTCACTCAATTTATTGATCTGAAGGCTATTAGATGCCATCATTGTTTTCCTGATAGCATCAAGCATAGAAGCTGAATATCCACCGGCAACATCTAGAAGGGGTCAGACTCTTAAAAACAAGCCTTGGGAATAATTCTCTGGATTAAATTTCTATGAGATTTAGTTAAATGTAATGAATTGGCAGATGTGGTAAACACAAAAAGTTTTAGTGCTAAGCACTGTTTCTGAATGTATAATTCCTAATAAAGGTGCTCTCACATAGGAAGTCAGGTAAATATAGCTCAATACAGAGCAACAGAAACTTGAGAAGTTGTTGTTTAAGCTCTATTTACTCTCACAACAAGAACAAAAAATTTCTGAATTATTTTTTTATTTTATTTTTAAACCCTTTTGGACCAGCTCTAGTACACCATTCTCTAGATTTCATTACTCTATAAGTAATGGGGGGAAAAAAGCAGGTCCATTAATCGGAGGCATGCTGATTTTTAAATAAGAATAAGTAGTCATGTTTTTATATCTTCCAATGGTTTAAAACAAAATAAAACAAAACAAAAACTGTTTTCACAGCAAAATACCAACCTGTGCCGAGGCCAAGCTTCACATTGTGTTTCAGGACATTTCTCACATTTAAGACACCACTACGCAACCTGGATTGGAAGAAGAAACATGGTCTGTGTGATACACACAGAGGAAGTTCAGGAAGAGCAAGGCTGCAGAGCCATTTCATCAAAAAAGCTCTCAGAACATCTGTAGCAGATTTGGTTTATTAAACTGGGCTAGGGTATTTGCATTCATACATCTGAAAGATGGGGTTTAATCACTTCCCATTTTCCCAAAACATATGCATATTCTGAGAGACATGACTAAATCTGTCATTGACAGAAGAGTTAAAAAAACCAAATATTTTTTAAAATAAACAAATACATATATATATATGACTATTGTCAAATATCACTAGTCAGTAGAAACCATACCACACAGAAGGGGAGCATGAATGGTGATGCACAACCCAGTATGTCTCTTCCAGTGGAATGGGGTATCATATATATATATATATAGCTTTGCAGGCTGGACTCAGGGTATTGTGTGAACAACACCTTTAATTACACACCTTTTTTCCTTTTTTTTAACTTACGAAAAATTAGAATTGGGGCAATGTGAAATTGCAGCTCCACGAACACTAAAAAGCTTCAACTCTTCTTCAGAAAGATAACAGGCATGAGCCATCACTGTCTAAAGAAAAACAGAAACATCAATTTACTCAACATTGCATTACACTGAATCAGGGAATCATAGAATAGTTTAGGTTGGAAGGGACCGTTTAGACCATCTAGTTCCAACCTCCCTGCATGGGCAGTGACACTTCCCACTAGACCAGGTTGCTCAAAGTCCCATCCAACCATGCCCCTGGGCAACCTGCTCCAGTGTCTCAGCACCCTCAAAGCAAAGAATTTCCTCCTAATGTCTAATCTAAATCTCCCCTCTTCCAGTTTTGATTCATTACCTCTTGTCCTCTCACTCTATGTCCTTGTAAAAAGTCCCTCCTCAGGTTTCCTATAGGCCCCTTTCAGGTACTGTAAGGTGCTATATGGTCTCCCCATAGCCTTCTCCTCTCCAGGCTGAACAATCCCAGCTCTCTCAGCCTGTCTTCATAGGAAAGGTGCTCCAGCCTTCTGATCATCTTCATGGCCCTCCTCTGGACCTGCTCCAACAGCTCCATGTCCTTCTTACACTGAGGGCTCCAGAACTGGACACAGTTCTCCAAGTGAGGTCTCACAAGAGTGGAGTAGAGGGCTCCCCCACCAAGTGAGGAGAATCACCTCCCTTGACCTGCTGGACCCACTTCTTTTTATGCAGCCCAGGGCATGATTGGCTTTCTGGGTGGCAAGTGGACATTGCTGGCTCATGTTAAGCTTCTCAATAAACAATAAACCCACAGGTTCTTTTCCTCAGGGCTGTTCTCAATCGGTTCTCTGCCGAGGCTGTATTTGTGCCCAACCTAGGTGAAGGGCCTTACACTTGGCCCCGTTGAGTTTCATCAGCTTGACATGGGCCCACCTCTCAAGCCTGTCAGGATCCCTCTGCATGGCCTCCCTTTCTACCAGCATGTCAACCACATCACACAGCTAGGTGTCATCAGCATGTTTCCCTTCGTCTCTCCAAATATTTGCACCACGTGGGTGTATCTAATTATATGGAATATTCTTTAATTTAAATAATCTAATTTGTGATGTAACAGATGATGGTTTTTCTTCCTTGGCCTGAATACCTGACTTTAAAAATAAGTTCACAAGCAGTATACACAAAACACAGAAGTATAGGATACTATCATTTAATAGGACATAAAACAATTATTCCTAAGCAAATCTACTTGGATTTACCTCATTTGTCAAATGCCCAAAGAGAAGAGAAGAGTTCTGTTGGGCCTTGCAGAGAAGGAGAATGTCACAGGGACTGCTCCCACTGAGCATTTCCTAATAGCACTGTACCTTTCCCATCTCTACTCATCAAGCTCAAACGTAACTGAAAATGCCATGAGAACAGCCACATCTTAAGGTCAGCCATGTGGTAGCTGTTGAACTGTATGTCTGCTGATCTGTACTTCTTTTTACAAGGAAGGAATATCTCAGCCACAGCTCTGAAAATCTATTTTTTAAAACATAAAAATATATATATATTAATTTGGCGTCTTAGTTTTGTTAGTTAGGGAGGGTGGAATGTCTGTGGTTTTGTTACGCTTGTGTTCAATGTAAGCTTCACCAATGCTTCACCTGGCACCACAAAACACTAACAACCCTGACTTTCTGTGACCTTTTTCACTGCTGTGCATGTAAGAGTCTGGCAGAATTAAGACCTGTATCATCGCAGCACTAATATTGTCTGTAGTACCCTGATGCAACAAATCACAGTGCATAGGACTGTGAGAAACAGTGTGAGGAGAGAACAAAGGTTTATACTGTGTATGTCCTTGAGTAGTCCATATTGATTTCTCTGGTAAAAAGGGCTATAAATAAGTAATTTACTGGGCTACATATGCAAACAGAGAAATGGGAATTCAACAGCTACTTCCAAAGTTGTTCCCAGATGCCTTTTATGCCTCTGAACATTTTCTCCTAAACTTTTAAATCAATCTGACTGACATTTAAGCACTCTGACTGCTCACATTCACCCTTGCACGGGCTCCCCACTATTTAATACAGTGTGCCTTGGCCCTCCAACCTATACTTTGTGTAGGCTGGTATCAGATCTGCTTGCATTAATCTCATCAGCATAAAGCTTTAATGAATTTCAACTCTTCAGGTCATTGTGCTTCTCCATACATGGTAAAATCAGCTAATGAGTTGAGAGTACTTTTGGATAGTCCAAACAGTAACTTGTACCTGCCTGTATATGAGGTTCATACACAGAACACAACAGGACAAGCTCAGTTTCAAAACTGCCAAAAATTAAGTTGGTCCTACCATAGCACCACAGAATAAATCTTCAGAACATTATAACATAAGGATAACTGTGTAGTGCCCAAGAATTACCCACTCCTGCAATACCTGCTTTACCTAGTCTCCTTCTGATCCCACCAACCCAGTTCTTCTTTGAGTCCTTGGAAAATAGATCAGGGAGCATGAAATACCTTTATTGTTCATGTCCCCTAAAATGCTTGGGAAAAGTGTGGACTTCTGTAAAGTTCCAAAACCTTGACCAACACGAGTGCAATGGAGAACATAAAACCAATTTACTTTTCCCCAGATGGCAATGACCGTGATAAAACGATACAAAGGTTTCCAGTAGCTACAGTTAACCAATATATTATCTACACAGATAAATCTAAGCTATGCTGTGGAAGTTTTTGTGCAGCTACCTTGCTGGTAAGCAGCTTGTTTTTATCATACAATTCAGTGTAATTCTGGTAGGCAGGAAACATGTTTTCCACAAGTTTGAGTTCTTCTTCATTCTCACTTATGTGACTCTGCAATAAGAAAATACATAGCAATGAGTTAGTTAAATAGCATAAAACTTGAGTATAAAACCTTCTCATCGACTTACTGGTGCTAAAAGTATAATGATAGAAGCCAGTATTTGTAAAGCCTTTACTTAGATCTAGTCCTTGGGTTTCTCTTCCCATCACAGAGGTCGCTAGGACCCAAAGGAGTAGCTCCATTTGTCCCCTTAAAAGTAACATGAAATGGCCATCCCAGTATTTTGGTGACATGCCAGCCCACCTGGTATGTAGCAAATGTTAAAATAATTCATATGACTATAAGGTAAAAGAAAGAACCAGCCTACCACAGAGTAGACCGTAAGATCACAGTAATATGCTCCATGTATCTTCAGGTGGACTGATTAATTCCTGGTCTCAGACAGAAATCTGTTCCTCCTGTACACCCACTAGACCATGTATTTTCAAAATGCCCACTTCATAATGACAAAAAATCTTAATGGAGGATAGCTTTAAAACAGCATGTGTTTAGAACTGTGCAACCAAAATAGAAACATCTTGAAACTTCAATCAACCTGTAAGCTTCTAACAACTATGGTGGCAATGTTAAATTAAAATACAGAGATGAGAAATTTTTTACCTACTTAAATCCATTCTGTACAAAACAGCAGATGACAGAGAGAGAGACAGATGTAGCAACCTTGTACAAGAGAGATACTGGTTCCTGGTCTCCTAGTGACCATGGACTCGGGCTCACTTAACTGTGCATCCTTCCAGCTATAAGCCTTCACATTTTCTGTGCAGGTCACAGAGTTCTTGCAGTGTACCATTAATAATTTCAGAGGAATATAATAGACAGGCTCCAAGATAAGAATGTGGTTTAAGTGTTCTGCTGAAGTTATGAAAACTCCCTGGTCTGTATGCTCTCTACCCAAAGTATTTAAAATGTATGTAGAGCTTTCAGAGCTTACCTGCACATGGAGATCCCGAGCCTGTGCTAAATCACCAAGTGCACACAGCAAATCCTCTGTGCAGGAAGGCCCAAAGCGGGGGGTTATTATAGGCTGTACTCTTGGATACTGAAAATATTAAAAATACATTACTTGGATTCTATATCTGTATCTCAATAACAGTAATTAAGACAAGCATTTACACACCAATTGCATTTTGTTTCCATTGATTATTGCTTACTGCATCCTTGCCAACTCAAATTAAGCCTTTCTTACTTTTATTAGAAATTTAACCACAGACACAGGGAATCAAAGTTATTTCTGAAAACAGTTTTAGTGAAACTTAGTACAAAAGTTGTTTTTGTTAGAACTCTTTCATTGAGTCACTGAGATTTCACCAAACTTCACGGGAAGCACTGGATGCTTTTTTGTATTTGCTGACAGCCCAGTACACATCAAGATAAATAAGTCATATGAATGACCTGACATTTTTCTGAGTTTCACTTCCGTGAATATCAAAGATACAATTATGCAAATCTGCAGAGTTCTGTAAAACCCCAGCCTCTTTTTGTTCTATCTTCTCCACTCCTGATAGCAACAAACTGCCCTTGTACTCCCTAGTTAGGAAGATCAGTGGTAGCACCAGGTAAGTTATAAAGTAGAAAACAGTGAAGAAGAAACATCAAGACTGGAGCTACAGATGTTTACTTTCCACCTTGCACTTCTGGATCAAAATTTTCATTAAAAATAAACAATGATATTACAACTCCATCTTCAGTCACAGCCAATAGCTGTGAATGTGGCACCACTAAAAGCATATAATAATTGGGTTTGCAGTTTCTCATAATCATCTCCCAGATACAAGGAACTCAGGACTTCTGCAGATTAGTTGCCTTACTCTACTGATACATATAATTTAGACATTAAACTCTAGACAACTGTTCTTGAATATTTTGAGATAAAAATGTCAAGAAATTAAGGCACTGAAAACAAAAGCCTGTTAAGAGAAGTATCCTTACTTGTAGTATTGGAGTGTAAACCTCTACTTTTACCTCAGGGGTATAAATCTGAATTTCTTTTGAAACACAGGGAAAGACATGTGCTGATCCAAAAGACAAATTTGTTAATGGATTAGTAAAAACATTGATTTCTGCTGTTAAGAACCTCTTTTACTGGTCTATTTATAGATCACAGACTAACTTCCAATTTTTTTTAATCAGAAAATTGTCCTTTCTATTTAGCAGAATATTTACAAGTCAGTAGAGAACACACAGAGAACATTACTCTGCTGTACTCCGACCACAGGAAACTGCATTTATGGCTACAAGTCCATTTCTCAGCAAGATGGCAGCAAAACATTTTTTGGTGTAACAGTATTTGTCTACTACACATAAAGATGTGTATTTCTTGATTTGTCACTAAGCCATAAGAATTTGTCAACAGAATCAACTATTTCATATATTCACACAGCACCTTCTGAACACAAACATGAATACAAAGGAGAACTCTACTTACATTCTTTTCCAGTAGCTCTTTAACAAACCTGAAAAAAAAATTTATGAAAAATATAGAAATATTAACCTAGACACCATCTTAAGCATTTCAGACATAGATTATATTTTTACAGAAATTCAGGGCAGGTTCTCAGATGAAATAAAAAGAAGGAATACAATGAAATCAAGAGAGTTACACCAAATTATATTAATTGTGAACTTCACCCTGAATATGCAGAATTTTTTTCATTTGCAATAATTAATTATAGACACAGAGTAAATACTCTCAGTTCTCACTGAAAACCAAATACCTGTTACATTAAATTCCTTGAAAACATAATTATAAGATACATCTTCAATAGTATAGAAAAAAGCCCCACTTACATTTGTCCAGCCATGAATTTAAATTGCAGCTTTAAATATATTCTACTATTTAAAATCCTGTTTTTAAAAGATGCTGCAATATTTCATACCTCACTTACAGTAGTTGCCTATGTCCTTGTTCACTTAAAGGACCCTTTATTTTCTGGAAATGCTTGCATCAGTGTTAGCATATAGATTATCTACCTTATGCAAAATGCAGTATAGATTTACTTACTTCGTTAAATAAAAGAAGGTACCTCAGGGACCTCTACAAAAAAACCCAAGCAGCTACTATGGATAATGCAGATGAGCAAATAAAAATTCCTCTGACTTTACAGGGAAGAAAGTATTTCAGAACTCATATCGTCAGTGTATGCAAGTAATTTCCAAAAGCCAGCTGGAAATGGGTTCTGGAAGGATCTCTGTGAGTTTTTCTATCACACTTTATGTTCAGAAAACCCCATAATTTTGGTCCCAACAAACACAGAATCAAATCTGTGAAGCAGTTTCAGACTGAAAATAAAATAATGCTGGAGGCAAGATTCACAACACTGAAGCTAGTGCTAGATGACCAGCTGCAAGTGAGAGACCAAAGCTAAACTTCCCTAATGACCAAAGGAGTTTCAGCCCACCATTGTCTAACTTTGAGAGCCAAAATGCAATGTAAATTTGGTACCATTTGTCTCTCTCCACTTACCAATTCACCTGATAAAAAAAATAAAACACCACCTGGAGCAGAAACATACAAGTATAACTCTCAGGTACCAATCCAAAACCTCCAGATGGCTGCTTTCGTTCATTTTCATATTCCTTGAGCAGTGTCAGCAGTGTTTCAAAACTGGAATACCTATTTCAAAATAGCCTATACTTTGTTGACTTCTGTGCTGCTTCTCTACGAGGAAAGAAACTCAGGTTCAAACCACTGTTTTGTGTCAAAGAAGAACAGATTTCGACATGAGTCCTCATCTTTTCAGAGGACTACAACTATTAGTAATATATAATGTATTCTATATTTCAGTTTCCTACATTGTATTCAAGCGGAGAATGGGACATTTAAATTCTTGAGTTGAATTTAGATTTAATATATGAAGCACTTGAAATTGTTTATTACTTCCATGCAAACAATATAAGTATCTCCAGAGGTTAACTGTTAAGAACTTAAATCTGTAATACATTTTCTAACAGTGTGATAGGTCATATTACTTAAAAAAGTTGCCCTCTTAAAGAAAGAACCTTCCACTTTCCATCCTATTGCTGCAATTCAATGGGGGTAAGTCCTCCTGAACCATGCTGACAAGCTCACAACTTTTTTCTCTAGTCAGCTCTGGAGTACTTGTGGCACACTCTCATTCAAAGCGGAGAAACATTTATTATTAAAACAATCATACCAGAAGAGAATTGGAGGCAGAAAACAGGTATTTAAATGAAAGCTATTTAGATAATTGCAAAGCTTTAAGAAGTATCAAAACTGGAAGTTCTGCCACCTTTAGGCCCACTCAGCAGGCCTCACACTGTATTATGAAAACTGGAGATTTATGTGAATGAAAACAAATGACTAGTACTACATATTTTAAAAATGTCTTTAAATATAAACACCATCAGAAATACATGACAATTTCTAACTTCTACTGGCATTCTTCTAGCATGATTTACAAAAATAAGATAGCAACTTTACACATGTCCCATAAGATGGTTATATTACTGTTAGGTATTTTCTTTTTCAGCACAACACTTGAAACATTAATACAAGTAAATAAGCAGTCCTGTGAGAAAAGCTGTATGTCTACTTAAGCATTTTCTGATCATGGATGTGAAAGGCAAGGGATACCTAAGACTCCAATCTTGGGTCCCCTCCACCATGCACATTGTCATGGTTTGATTCTCCTTCATTCTCTCAGCTGCAAATTAATTTCACTGATGCTATGCATGACGAGAGAACTACAGCATGTTTAAAAGGGGGTATATGAGAGCTCACTCCTACAACTAGAGTAGAACTTTATCCTTAACTGGGGGAAGGAAGTGGTTCAGAGGCTGACATGGGTGAAGGAACTGAGTCCACCCCACCACTCCATGTCAGGTAACATCACCTCCAAACACAGAGCTGTGAAAGAGAAAGAGAAGGCAGAAAATAGACAACACACACATATTGTCTCCAAACTCTAGAGCTTTAGACTCTCCCTTTCTTTGGAAGAGCTAGACAGAAACAGATTGGGCTGTGTAGCACCTGGATATGCAGGAATTACCAGGACTGTAGGAATCAATAGTGTTGGAAATAAAAAAAACCTGTTCCTAACAAATTTACATACCTTCACATTAAGTTTCCAGGTGTATGAAAAAGTCTTATTTCTAAAGGCTGCAGCATCAATTTAATCACCCTACCTTTCTGTCTCTTGGATGGAGTCAGCAGTAATCTCTTTGTATTGTGGCACACTGTCATTCATATCCATGCAGACTTTGCCAACAAACGCTCGTTGACCAAATTTATCTGTTGAGATGAGTAAGAAAATAAAACTCAGAACGACTGGTTCTCAAAGATTGCTATCAAAGCCTGTATTGAAATCAAAATAGCCAGGTGCACCCCAGCCAGTTTCATTTCAGAGGAACAGAATTCATGCTCTTGTCTTATCTTTAAGTTGAGACTATCCATGTGACTTTAATAGCTAAAAAGGAAAGAGGGGAAAAAACATCATCAACAAAAACAACCAGAAAAAACAACCCAGAACTTAAAATAGTTCTCCTCTTCCACATTAGTAGTCAATGTTACAAATGTTGTAACTGAGGACTAGATTACTATATTTTAAACATAATCAGAATTCATAAAAGTAGTATATGAATAAGACCACTGAAGCAGACGATGAAAAACACAAGAATCAAAATACAGTACCTGTAGTAGATGATTAGTCTGAGTTGATAAAAGGCACAAAGATCTCAGCAAACCATCTCTCCTTAAGAGAAAGGAATGAGGGTCTGAAGATGCCTCCCATGTGCAACTCGATGGAGGAAATCACCAGAGCTACTTCTAGCCCCATTTCTCAAGATTTATTCATGATAGGACTCAGAATTCATGTGTAAGACTTAAAAGGAACATATATAACACCAAATTCTAAGCTTTTAAAGGTGCTTGTAAAATAGATCTCTTTTGTTCACTTTTACTGTCTGAGCTGTTGATTTATAATGGCTTCCAAATTTTAGGTTTTCTTACAAAATCAGATAGGCTAGGGAATTATTTTAGGAAACTGACATTCTCATTAAATCGCTCTGCTTTGAGAGCTCACTGAGTCTTGAGAAATCCTGCAAAAATCACACATTTTCAAAAGCAGGCATTTGCAATGCTGAACAGAAGGCAGTAGTGAAGATCTTGACACAACTCCACTGCTCTGGTTTTGGAGGGTGTGTAGAGTTTTTTGATGCTGATATTAAACTGAAAATACAGAGTATCAGGAAACCAATGCACTGACTGCACCTCTTGTCATTTAGCCATTTGATCCTCAAACAGCAAAAGGTTAGAAAGAGTAGAAAAGCGTAGTGAAGAGCACCTCCAGCAGACCAAAATCAAGCCCAGCCAGCAGCTGATTTGGGAACGAAGAGATGAGCAGAAACAACAGTTTCTGAGACAGTTAAGTGAACATGTGTAACTTGGGTGGATCATGGGGGCACAGCATGACAGATGCAGTGAGTAAAAAACAAATTAGTAGAAAGACAGATTCTGAGCTAGGGTAAAACTCCTAAGCTCTGTTTCCTTCAACTAACACAGTCTGCTCAACATCCTCCAAAACTCACTTAGTCTTACCTATAATTTCAGCAAGGAGAAGCGAAGTATCTGTGTAAATTGTTGCAAAATAGCAAGCTGTAGTAGTGCCATTCTTCAGAGTTCGTCTCTATAAAAACAAATCAGTTTCAACTGTATGGAAAAAAGAACAGTCAAGCTGCCAAAATGCAGAAGAGGCAGTAGAACTTGAAACTGCGAGAACACTTAGTTATTGCAAAAATATGAAGTGGGAAGGTAAAACAGAGATTTTTTAATTTCATAATAGCTTTTTTGAGTGTTAATAAATAGAAAAATTCCTCTTCTGAATCCATACATTATTTCAGCAATGGCTAAACCCATAGAAACTAGTCTCTGTTTCCTTCACTCAAACTGGAAATAAATTGACTTATATTTAGAAATACAAACTACTCATTTACATTATTTCCTAGTTTTGAACAGATCTACAATTTTCACTGTTAAGCACTGTTTACCTAATGTAAGCAAAGTGAGTATTTTGGGAAAAGGAGTGGTTTCATTTGTCTATCTGACTTGGCTGGGAAAAATAGTCAGGCTTTAACATATAAAAAAACCTTTGTTATCCCTGAACAAAAAGCAACAAACTTCAAGGTAAAAGTAAACTGAGAACAACTGCTTAGACTGTAATTTAATTATTTAGTTAGTTATATGGTTTGAAAGAAGAGGTTGGTTGATACCTGCTCATATTACTTTTGGAGGACATAACAGTAAATCAAGAGCCATTTAAAGTCACATTAAGCAATGATGAAATTTATAGCTTCACTTGAGCTTGGGAATTACACATACTATATTGACTACTCATCCAACATATAGGCTTGAATTACTTTTTCTTTTTCTTTTATTCTGGCTAAAATGTAACTTGAGTATTTGATTTCACTTTTTTTAGATATTATAGAAGATGGGTCATCCAACACAACTTTTGAGATTGGCTAGAGCTAAATATTTGACAAACATGAAGCCTAGTTCACTTTTCCATGAAAACGTCAAATTAAAAAAAAATAGTTAGAAATATGTCTTTAAGGATTCCTAAAATGAGTCTTAAAAATAACATCATCACTGAGACAAGATACTTCTGTCTTTCTTAGATTTTAAAACCCAGAATTTTCTATTTTGGGATTCCTGGCAGCATTGCTAAATGAAATCTAAAAATACTCTGTTTCTAAAATATTAGCATGAAGGATTTGCTTTCCCAAAACTTGAGGGACCAGAGGAGGACCCAGATAAAATCTGGCAAATTTCACCTAATTTTCTGTTTTTATCAACCATATAAAGTGTTTATTTGAAACGGATTTTTTATTTGAAAAAATTCTCAATGTTTTTCATTATAAGTCCGAAATTACAAAGACACATAAGCAGTACCTGCTCCCTGAAGGTAATCCTGTTTCTAAGAACTGAAGGTTATTGTCAACCTAAGCAAATTGTATCCTGCAGCATTTGGGGATGAAGACATTTTCCTGACCTTGTTCTATTTGGTAGATATAGGGAGAGCCTAACTCTTCTGTTGAGGCTCCTACAGCTAACTTCCATCACCTGCTGGCGGTTCTTTTCCAGGTGATGTTATTACACACCTTGTACGGTGAGCACTTTAGCTGGGCTGATGTCAGCTGGAGCGGTGGAGACAGTAACAGTATGTTGAGGCACAAAGCTGGAACATGAGATCACCCCTATGTTTTAAGTAGCTGCTAATCATTCGAGTTTGCGACTAAGCTGTTCCTACACATTTTGATTCTGGCAGATGGCAGAAATGAGGTGTTTTTTTTTAACTTGTGTGGCAAGGACAGTAACTATTTATTACAGATTCACTGTATTATTATTTTGACAATATATCATGCCACAGTATCAGACAAATGCAAGGCAAGTTATGCTGCCAAATCATTTAATCTGTTAAGATATTTCATTACACGTATTAAAGGATACATTTTGGTTATGGAACAGAATCAGTACTCTTTAATGTGACCTAGCTGCTTATTGTTCATTGGGTGGAATTTTACCTTAAAGCCTTTATATTGCTCAGAACCAGTCTAGCTCAAACACAGTCTTTCACTTTGTGCTACAATACCATAGATAGAATTCATCTAAAGCCTCTGCAGTGAAAGATACCCCTGCTACAAGGACCTCAGCTGTAGAAACGTACTCCTTAATTGCTCCAAAACACCACAGATTTGTTTTTGTGTGAAGTACCATTTTTCTTTAATGTGCTTTTCCACATTAATGTTCTTTGCCAAAGACAATTTTATAAGAGGCTTTTTATGCAGAAAAGGAAATATCCTCTTTTTTACTATGCTTGGTTATTTCTGCAGTGAGGTCATCAGCCCCTGCTGGCTATACCTAGCCCTGAGAGTACTCTTAAATGTTGTTTATTATACTCAGATATCAGAAAAGAATATAAATAAGTTCATTGTTAACCATGTGATTGAATGCATTGTGTTAACAGCAACAGCAGAATAAGACTGGACCTAGTACGGAACAATCTTGGTTGGCAATTAGAACAGTGGCTATACTGTTAATTTTATCTTATTTTCATGATATTAAAAGATGATCTAATATTTCTGCTGATCTTCTGAAAACATACTTATTTTTCACAAATATGAATATCATCAAGTAGGTAAATGAGATTTGTAGCACTTACCACAACTCTGGTGTACACTTCTTCTGCAAAATCACTGTCTTTGTATTTGACTTCTGTTGGGAATGTGTATGTAGTCAACCACTGCAAAAGAGGAAGATCAATTCTTGTACCAGCAAATGAATACTGAGGGGCATGAATGTGGGTATCAACCATTCCTGGCATGAAGAATTCACTAAGGGAAGAAAAGAAAATTACAATAGTCAAAAATGTCACAAAAGTTTCCCCATTAAGTAGTTTTGCTTTAAACAGTTATCCGAAAGAAAACCACTAGAGTAAATGGCAAATACAGATTAACCTTCCTCAGCCTATCAACTCTTATTATACCACTCTCTACCCGCCGTCCTGCTATGGTATGAAACAGGTAACTAGTAACTTCTACACAGTTCTAGCTAACTGGTAGGAAACCAATACGAGTATGATTAATCCAGTTTATCTTTAATATTTACCCAGACAAAATAATAACAAATAAAGCCAAACTGGCTTCACAATATTTAAAATTACTTCACTGTAGAATCCACCTGAAAAGGAGATTTGGGCACAGTCTTGCTTCCTAGTACAGATACATTTGGAATGCCTCTAGCTGCCAAACCATTATGTGGTAACTTTCCATATCCCAGTTTTCCTCTACATTACATATGTGCTTATAAAAAATTTCCATCAATGAATTTCAAGGCTTAATGGAAGAACAGCAATTGTGTTTACAAATGCAGACACCAACACTGCTGAAAAAATATTTGCTCAGTATCTTGACAGGAAAGGCATATTTATAAAGGAACAGTAGTATTGTTTGTTGTCATGAAGTGTTCATGCAGTAACAGGGATGAATATATCAACATTACCAGGAGGTTGCTATAATTATTTTGTGCTGGAAATCCATACAGCACAAAATTTCTCTCACTCCCCTTCTCCCTGACAACTGAAGGAATAGTAATTTAGTCTCTTTCTAGTTCCCCTTCTTTCTCTTTTCCTGCATGCTAGAAATGCTGAAAGATCTTTCTCCATGTCATCCATTTTCCCAGCACCTTCCATTTTCCTCAGGCTATTTTGAGTGAAGAAAATATATGATGACTCGTATCTTCTGTATGATTAGCTTTCCAACAAAGCCTATAGTTTTTTTAACAACTGAACACTAAAACAGTGATGCAGCCCTAGATTCTAAGACACAAGTAGTTTACTACTACATACAAAGCACAGTAAGTACAATCCAAAACTATTTTACCTCACGAGAAAGGTAGGGGATTTCACTGGCTGAAGAAACAAGGAAAGTTAGAAATACAAAGCTCTGTACTTAGTAGGTCTAAATCTTCTGATTTTATTAGTTTTTATTAGGGAGCATGTCAATTGAGTTTTATATCTGCAGTGTTACATGTCACTTATATTTACTAAGTCTAGAGTTTCAAGCTAGTAAAGCAAGCCTGCTGCTAACAAAATGGATATAAAATGTAATCTTAAGAAAGAATATCAATTACATCTGCACAGACGTAGCCACAGAAGAGGTGAATGAATGAAAGCTAAATACAGCATTTTGTTCTGTGCACTATAAATCAGCCAGCACAATTCTGCCAAGGCTGCAGTCCCAAATAATGGAATGCAAAACGCACACAGGCCATCCACCTTATGAATCCCATCCAGGATATGGGCAGCTCTTGCGTTAAGAGCTCTCAAGTACTGAAAGGGAGTTTTGCCCAAGAAATTGGTTTTTATGTGCTTCCTGCCAAAATGTATTCATTCACAGACAATTGCATTGCTTCACTCAGAGAATGAACTGCATTTGCTGAAACTAATCTAAACAAAACACATACTGATTACTCAGTTCTCTTATGTCAGATGTTTTGAACCCCCACTTCTTTGTCAGTTTCTCTTGCTGATTTGTTGGTTCCAAAAAGACAATCTAAAAAAAAAAAAAAGGAAAACATAGTTAGATATTTTAAACCTGTACCCTGCATCAGCCTAACAGGAAGGCAAAATGAGTCCTATCTTTTTTTACCCACTTACTACATAAGTGACAGGTTTGCATTGAGATACTTCTTCTTTTGGCTATCAAGCATGATTTTTAAATACCTACCCTCACTCCAGTGAATAACCACACCCAATTTGTAACTTGTAAGACAGCAATTCATTCTTTCTCAAGTAATACACAGGTAGAACCCCAAGGACTTCAGTGTACACTGGCATTCCACTAATAGTACCATGCCAGCAGCACAGTGGTTTGTTGCAGAGATGTGCAACCACGTAACAGGAATGCAATTACAGTATTTAAAACCAGACAGGTCAAATTGAATTGCTCTGCGCATGAGTGTTTAGCCCCAGGCTAAGCATTTCCTGATTTCTCCTCATGTTAATGTTGAGGGTTTTTTTTATTTTTTAAGCACCTGGGAAAAGGAATTGAGGGGGAAAACATGGATAATATTGTCATTTCCCAGAACAGACTTAAAGCATGCCTAAGAACTTAAAAAAAACACAAAAAACTCCACAAAACCAAAAACAACCAAAAAAAACACCCCAACAACAAAAAAAAACAAACCCAAACAAACCAAAAAACTACAATCTGGAGCCTAACTCAGTCCCATTTGACTCCTAGAAGATATTGACTACTGCTGCTGAGTTCCTGTTGCCAGGCCAGAATTTTGGCACACTTTCTGCTTATTTTTAAATTCCATGGTACGTTAATCTACAGCTTGACTCTTGGCAGCTGTATTCTCAACTCTTTAATTCTCTGCTCTGGCAATAACAGACTCAACAACTGTCCAAGAAATAAAGAGTAGGAAGTCTAAGAAATGCAATGCCAATTACAGGCTCCAGGTAGGACTTGGGCTTCCTCAGCACTTGACAGAGTGGAACACGCTGCTTCCTGCCCTGGCCGAAGCCTGTCTGTCTTAGGGCCTCGGGAATTCTTGCCTAACCAGTTTCTGCCAGAAACCAACTCATGTATTTTAACTCCTTTCGTAGAAGAGCTCATTCCTCTAATTTCAAGTGAGTAATCTTACTGCTAATAGCACTCTCTACTCCTGTGAAGATGCCTGAGCTGAGGGCCTGTATCACCTCCCTTAGCCAGAAGAGGACCAAAGAGCCCTGTTTAGCAGTTATTTGCACACCCCCTTTTTAACGTGTGTGTCATTGTCGTTTGCTTTTTCTGTTTGTTTGTTTATTTGTTTGTTTTTCTGTGGAAAGAAATGAGCAAAGCCTGCTAAACTGAACAGAAAAAGTTTCTCCCTGCCTGGTCTTTTAAATGCACATATGGCTTGTATGATTTACATTGTCTAAAGACCAAATGTTTTAAACTTATAGTCAAATAGTACCATTAAAATAAATACCATACTAGCAAAAATTGCAAAAATATTGTAGTCCATTAATATTCCACATAAAGCAGCATCTCTCTTGTTCTAAAGAGGAACACAGCCAGTTTGACTAGCTATATATCTGCAACGGGCTTAGAATACAGACCCACTGAAATTTCTGATGAGCAGTACAGAAAACATGACTCAGCTACTGGAGTCAATATGGATGCAGAATGAGTAATGTTAGGGCTGCTGAATAAAAGCAAACAAAAAAAAGCAACCACAAAAAAAATGGAAAAACACCTAGAAAATTTAAAAAAAAAAAAAAAAAAAAAAAAAAAAAAGAAAAAAGAGAAAAAAATAAAACCCCAGAGGGA
>NW_009951918.1:1392149-1395597 GCF_000747805.2 Chaetura pelagica | reverse complement strand
AAAAAAAAAACCCAAAAAAAAAAAAAAAAAAACCAAAAAAAATAAAAAAAAAAAAAAAAAAAAAAAAAAAAAAAGGAAAAAGAGAGAAACATGAAACACCAGATGGCAAATTCTGGAAGCAGGCGTTGCCATGGAAAAGAAGTAGCTGAAAAAGTGGGTACAGATAAATAGAACACTTAGCTGATGTAAAGATGAAGAAAATACGTTTTAAGGCAGCTGGACACATGAAATCAACTATAAACCTGACACTTGGGCTGTTACTGTCAAAAGTGGCTATGGATGAATCAGCAAAACATCTATATTCTTTTCAAGCAAATTTCCCAGCAGAACTCCTTGGTCACACTAGAGATGTTCCCCATTGCTTTAGGATGCATTTGTTCTGGCCCCCTTTCTAATACTGAATACTTAAAGGTGCTCCTTTACATTAGTTCTGGATCTTAACATTGTAAAATGAGGAAAAACTCTACAACAGAGTCACTACATAGTCAAGAGGAGTGCACAGGCAACATAAAATCTTCAGTTTGTAAAGAAGAATGTTAAGGAAAACAACCAGCATTTTGGGAAAGGTGAATCACAGAACACAGGATCAACAGCTTCTAGCTCAAATGCCCAAACACTTAGATCACATCTGAAGTGCCATAAAGGATACAAAGAAGAGGAGTTGGGTCCTCCCTACTCTGGTACTTAACTCAGGCCTTTTTTAATTGCAAGAGACACCTGAAGCTCCTTCATCAATGCATAACTGTTCCACTAAAATATTCATCAAACCTGATGTGGTAAACCTCGACTGCCTCCAAGCACCACAGTGCAAAGAACCTTGCTACCTAAAGAATGGCAAGTGAACTATCCTGGCTGAAAGAATACAGCTGTTTTTTGATTCAGCAGTGTCTGTTACTTTGTTTCTGGCTATAACATTCATAGATCAACATAGGTAAAGGGTACCAATCCTTCCTTTACCTCTTACACGCTTCTCTTAATTTCCCTCTTCCCACAATGATTAGCTGACTTTCGCAATTAGATACAGGATGTCTATTGTTTGCCTAGTTCCCAAAACTGGAATGAAAGGCTAGATGAGACACAGGAGCACCTATTAGATGCAACTCCTGAACAAACAGCCCAACCTGCTGAAAAAGGCTAAGCAACGAAGTCCAGATGGATGTTGGTGCCTTGGTACCTTCCTCCTTGTACAGCCAACACACATCATTTGTTATCCCAGCTGGCTTAAATAAAACATTCATGTTTGGCAATACTTAACACTATTAACTCTTATTCCAAAACTCTTGCTCTTTTCATGCCTTCAACAGAAGGTTTTAGGTTACTACTTATTTTCTTAATATTCTACTCCACTAAGTTACCTATACCAACATTTTAGTGATACTTCATACTTTGCACCTGTCTCTATTTTTTTTTTATCCTGAGGAATACTACTCGTTCCATTTGCAGTTCCTTAAGAGTGCAACCATGCTGCTCTGCAAATGGGTCAGTTTAACACAGTCCTTATTTTACTAACTTAATGATAGCTTGGGTCTTTACACCTGACAGCAGCATTTTCCTTGCTAAAGCTCCCTTTTCATCTACAGGCAAAGCAGAGAGAGCTTACATTTCATCTGTGCCCCTTACCAGCCAAGTACCCCCAGGTGCAATAGGGCTCTGGGCAGTGTTTCTGTGGCACTGAATGTCTGTTCTTATCTCTTGGGGGACAGGCAGGGGCTCAAACTGGAGAACAGGACCTGGCTGTTCACAAAAGCTGATCTGTTCACCTTATCAGAGATAAGGTGAACAAGATTTTTCCATGACAAAATCAGCAAGAAGGGGAAAAAGAACAATACTGATTTAGTTGAACTTACTACTTGGGGACAAATACTGAAATAGTTTTGGTGCAAATTTGGACAATAAAGGTAAGCAATTTTCTAACCACCACTTCTTCAAAAGCCAACTCTTCCATGATTACAGTGGAAACTCTGCATGAAGTGAAGTCATGAGTAATAAGCTGGAGGGTACCAAAACTCACCATTTCAGATCACGGAATAGTAAACACCAAGATTTTTTACTAAAAAGAGAAAAATAATGCCCTTGTTACTGCACTGTGGTGGAAATTTTATTTTTGGACAACAGTGTTTTCCTGAATTTATTTTAAAAAACAAATTAAAAAACACCTGCATGGGAATGTACCAATTTATGCCAGGAAAACAATAGCCAGTGAACCCTTCTTCACTAGGAGAAGGGTAGAGAGTTACTGAGAGCAAAAATCCCTAGGTATAGTTTACTAAGGTACTTATTTTTCAAAAAAATCACTTGAAGGTCTTGATTTCCTAAGGATGCTGAGTAAATTTTCCACAAATTGCTGTTAGAGAGAGTGGGGTGAGATACAAGTTTCTGCCTCCCACACTTGAGGTTATACAAACCAAACCCTTTTTTCATTCAGCTGTCATTTTTAGTTAACACCAGACAATATATAGTTACGTAAGTTTTTATTCCCCTCCCACACACCAAAGTACAGCTCCTCATAGGCTTCACTATGCCTTGAACCAGACTCCTCAAGAGCTCTAAGCGGGCAGTCTTGAAACATGCCCTTACGGACCTGTATGAACAGAGAAAATAAACACTGTAAGGGTTCAAAGTGTGCTTTGCACAGATTTCAAATGCTACTGAAACCTGACACACGGAAGCCTATTATTTAGCTGCAAGAAAGAAATTTACCTTTTTAAAAATTCTTTATAGGGTACCCATATGTTATCGAGTCTGTAAGACATTAGCAACCTACCTACACAGCATGTGCTGTGGAACTGGGTTTCACCTGTGATATTGCCAAAGGAATGACACAGTTTCTGTGCCAGAATTGATCCTGCATTATCAGTAAGTGCAAAGCTGGTTTGGGACTCGGCTGGTATCACTAGCACGGTGCACCCACGTCATCATCTTTCTCCTAACTCTGTATGGGTATATGCCATGTTTGTTCTTGTACAAGAATAAAAACGGCCATGAGCACAGGGTGTACAGCGCAATTATTCACAATCACTATTTTAGAGAACGAAAAAACCTACCGGTGAAACTGAAAGCAAACTGAATCAGAAAGACTGCCTGGTTCAGGTGCGCTGCTGCTCCGGGAACATTTAGCACACTTCTAAAACACATTTTAGGCTACCTACAGACTCGTGCTAAGGAGATGACGCACGATCCCAATTATCTCCAGCTCCTGCAAGCACGAAATCCCTTCTCCGCGGCTCTTCTCTCTTGCCGACGGAGTACTTGGAGCGCAACATTTTTCCACTTTCTCCCCACAGACCGGCAGAGGCGGCCCTGCCCCTCGCCACCCCCGAGCCAGCGCTCGGCACCGAGAAGGGTCATTTTCACCCCGATCCCGGGGGACGCGGGCGAGGTGCGGGAACACCCACAGCCCCTCCGCCCCGTCTGGGGACCGCGGCTCGGGCATCTCCTCCCGGCCTCC
>NW_009951918.1:1383210-1391322 GCF_000747805.2 Chaetura pelagica | reverse complement strand
CGGCGGGGGGAGGGCGGGAGGCCGGGTCGTGAGCGGGGTGCCCTAAGGCGGCAGCCCCCCCCCCGCCCAGGGGTACCCCCCGCCCTCCAGGGATGGGTCTTCCGCAGTGTAAGAGCTGCAGAAGCCTGGAGCGATGCCCTTAGCGGGAGTCGGGATCGCAGTCGCTTCCTGGGAAGCGGTGAGAAAGCCGACGAAAGTGCCTGGCAAAACTGTACGAGAGTCTGGCAATTAACTTTTGCAGCCGACCTGAAGGCTGTAACCACTTTGAGAAGTGTCATTTACAAAATGCTGTGTTTGTCAGCTTGCTTTGCCAAAAGCTCACAGCAGCTTGTAACCTGTTGCTTCGTGCCTGAAGCCCTAGCAAATCTGTTGGGCGTTTTCAGAAGAATATAGATCTAATTTTAAAATACTGCATTTTTTGTGGTGGCAGTTACTGCTTTGTTTCCAGAATCCGGCAGCTAAATGCCTCATTTGGTGGGGATGGTCTGCAGAAAAAGAGAGAACAGCCTCAGGAAAACAAAAGTCAGAAAAAAAAAAATTGGTTTGTTGACCCAGAGAGCTTCACTTCCAGAAGCATACCCTGCTCCAACAGCCAAAGTGCATCATGAACATGTGCTAAGAGGATCACTATTGAGAACACTGAGACTTCATGAGGCCAGAATGGTGTACATCAAGGATAACACCATGAGTGTCCTCTGAATTCCCACTTGAAAACACCTTTATTCATTAGGTTTTCAATCAATTAATGAACTTGGCACCAAGGGCACTGACGCTGTCATTTGCAAAACTGGATTGTGAAATTTGTCATTCATAGTTTAACATTAAAAGACCTTTGTACTTCCCACTGTGCTGACGCTATACAAATGCATAGCAGATTATCTTTCCTACAAACTCACCAGATCAGTGATGGGAAGAGAGAAAGATTCAGTAGGAAAGCACAGAATTAATGTACTTTTGGTCTGCTATGGGCATATTATTAGCCTTTTTCTTGCCTTCATTGTATAAGACTGCTTTAGGTTACTATGAAGCAAGTTTAAAAAAAAAAAAAACAAACTTTACTTACAGACTTGCTGTACTTACTGACTGCAACTGAAAGATATACCTTGACTTTGCTAGCAGCTTAGCCAGGCCATAAAGAGTGTTCAAAATAAAATGGACATGTGAAAGTGACTTTTGCATGCTGATATTGGTAGTTTATTTTGGGACCTCTTGTAGTGTAAGAAGATTCCCAATGAGATAAAATGGAATTTTTTTTGAGACATGTGGAGGTTTTTATTGTATTTCTGATCTCCCTGAGGTGAGACAATAAAACAAAACACAATTTTTTCTTGCAGTTTAATCTAGTTTGGAGAGGGAACAGGCATAAGAATCTTACATGCAATTCACTTTGTTTCCAACATTACAATACTTCCTCCTTCCTTGAGCAGTGATTTATTATTGTTTGTTTTGTTGTTTTTTGTTGGTTTTTTTTTAATAGCACCAAATGTCTTTTAAGGTACCATCTGCAAAATTCCTCTTACAAAGATGTTTCTGAGCGTGACACTGTTGTTATTAAGGCTGCAGCTGAAATGAGCTGTATTCCAAGCTGTGACCCCAGGTGAGGAAAACTGTCTTTTTCTGTATGAAGGATAATGAATGGGAACTGGGCTGGTTTTGCCGCTGAATTACAGAAGTTAGAGGGAGAAGACCTGAAAAACAGGGTGAATAAGAGACCAAGCCCTGCTGACTAAGAGACCAAGCCCTGCTGACTAAGTTCACTTGTTCCACCTGTGAACAGAAGAGTGGAAACCAATTTCCTGAGCAATAGCTACTACCCCGTATAACTTGCTTCTGACTTTCTAGAAGCAGCTGGCCCGATTTTTCAAGGTATCTGAGTCCCGCTGTATGCTGTCCTCTCTGGTATGCTGCCCTAGGCATCTGAGTGCTTCACTTAACTCACATCAGGCTACATACAGATCTCAGCTTCAATTCCTGAGCTCTTGTGCTAGCTGCTAGCCAGACACATACACTGCTCTCCTAAGTAATATTCAGCAGAATTCACGGTTCCTGAGAAACCCTTTGGTTGCATTTGGTGGGCATTTGGGCTGCTCCTGAGAATCTGAGACTGCTTTAACGCTGGTTTTCCATTACAAATCTCGGGGATTTTCTCCAGCTACCTTACCTAAAGAGTGAAATTTACTCCACTGATTTCAGAGAGATTTAATCCAGCTAATATTTATGCATGAGAATAAAACTAAAAACACACCATTTCTTCCTTCAGCACTTTTAGGGAGAAATCCAATAAGAAACATTTTTTGTGGTATCTTTATTGCCAGAAGTCGGTTACAAACACTATGAAGATAGTTTCAGTGTTAAGAGAACTTTTTCCAGCTGTTGTGTGGGAGGTATGAGAGACGATGGAGAGGACTTGTAGAAGAATGGTTAACACCCTTTCCTCCTCCCAGAATTTTTTAGGTTATTAGTTTGCAAGTTGTACATGCATGCCCTAGATTTTGATATGGTGCAAGATGTGACTTCAGCCAGCTGTGAAAAACTGAGTGTTCTTTGAATATATTATGTGAGGATTACTCTGATGTATGTTTAGTTTTGCTGGGACATGCTGGGCTAGGCACTTTTCCTCCTTGGATATAATCCTCTGTCGTGACTGTTATATTCTAATTACCTTAAAGAGTGATCAAAACAACTTGCTTTTTTTTGCAAAACAGTTGAAGTTCTGGAGAGAGATTTAACTTCATACAAAATACACAATGTTTTCTTTGAAGAGCTTTTCAGAGGAAATCTTAGCTTTAGAAACTCCTTGAAATTGTCATATCTGAATTAACGTATTTATGTTAAAGTACATAATCACTATACATTGAGCTGCTGCTGTTAAAAAACTTGTTTCACTGTTCAGTAGTTTTGGAGATTCTCTTTGCCTTCTAAATAATTGTCTTCAAGTCAGTCACAGAAATGAGCCTTTAGGCTGAGTCCAAGCCAAAAATCTTCAGAACTAGAAGAGTAATCTGTCAAAGTACTTCTGGGAGTATAGGAACAGATTTTAGCTGGATGGGGCTCTGACCCATCTCAGTGGGAGTTATCCCTGCCCATGAAGGGGTGTTGGATCTAGATTAAGGTCCCTTCCAATCCAAACCATTCCATGATTAACAGTTCTACTTTTTGATCTCTTGTTTCACTTGGTAAACTTTACAAAGCAGGACTTCAGTGTCTTGTTTCAGTGCACTTACTCTCTTTCACCATCTGCAAAATGCAAGAAAAAGCAACTTGTTTCTCTCCCCTGCTTTCAAAAAATACTTGATGGGGTACATGTCACCAAAGAGAAGCTCCTATCATTAGGACTCTGTTGAGGTAAATAGCTGCAGAGCCTGAGCATCAGATTACCATGTTTGTTCTATTATAGAAGTGGATGTTCTTACTGCATTTTATGGTCAAAAAGTACCTCATGTATAATTTGTAACATAGCAACTAAGTCAATGGAGAGACAAAATAGAATTTACTTATCTCCTATTGAGTAATTTTTGTCTGTAAAAGAAAAAGGTGAATATGCAGCAAATAATTGGGATTATTCAGAAAAGAAAGAAAGTGAAGCATGATAAGTATCTGCTCTGAAGCTTGAATTTAAGTTTGGAACTAGGGTTAATCAAACACAGGCTACTTCAAGCACCTCATTTGCACTGAAACATTTATATCTTTGGCATCTGTTTACAATATTTTATTTTTTTTTTCCCCAAACTCTCTAAAGCTGAAAATTACCCCACCCAAAAAGACTAAGAAGCAACAACAATACATACAAACTCCATTTTATTTACTGGCATGGACATTCACTCTGCAGGTGCGGTACACAAAAGTTTTAGCCTTTGATTCCTAATTCTGCAAAGACTTGGAAAGGCAAGGCTCAGACACCTCCAAGGGAAGCTGAGTTACCTTTTGATTTTTCCACCTCCAAAAGGACCCAGTACTGCCATAGTATTGTCATATATTACAGCATCATTAGAATGTAAAGAGGTAGATCTTACTCATTCCCTGGTACGTAATTATCTGAAGTGCAGATTGGCTCAATGGTAGTTTTAGCACTGATAAAGATTTTCTACTTTACTGACTTGTTCGTAGCAGGAAGTGTAGTAATGAAGGCAGAGTTGTTTTTAAGAATACCAGGAAATGCTACACAAGTATTAGTAAAACTCATCTTTCACTGGAAATACAAGCATGAGTAGATGAAACACATCAAAATATTTTGTTGGCAAACTTGTTTTTGGTTTCCACAAGACACACAGGATGAATCAATACACATGCTAGACTTTACCTCTGATTGTGCTAATCTACAATGGAACAGATCTTAGGTTTATGGGGAAAAAATTGGACCAGGACATGGTGTAGTTACCTTTACACTGAGAAAACTTTATCTGTGGAATCCCATTGCATGGTGAATGTATGTTTTCCTCAGTCCTCCCAGTAAATGGGGATGAATTTGGAAGAAACAGGCAACTCCAGGGTATGAAAACCTAGCTCCAAAACTCATTACTCCACCAAAACTTTGGGGTTTTAAACCATGGAAGAGTATCTGAAAGACAAGGTATGATAGGGCCTGATGAGATTCATCTGTCCCAAAGGGGAAAATGTCTCTTTGAGCATGAGCTGTCAAGATTGATTGAGAGAGCTTTAAACTATAATTGGTGTGGGGGAGGAGATAACAGGACTGTAGCAAGTAAGCCAAGCAAATGGACTGCATGGAATCAGCTGAGGGTGACAGTGCTAGTGGGAATGTTTACTCTGCTCCTGGGAGCTGGTAGGGTTCAGGAATATATCTAAAATGTTTTTACTTCAACACACACACAGTATGAGAAACAAACAGAATAAACTGGAAGCACTGGTCAGCTCCAAGGCCTGTTATATCACTGGTATTAGTGAGACTTGGTGGAATGAGTCCCATCATTGGGGTTTTGGTATGGAGGACTACAGGCTGTTCAGGAGGGATAGGCAGGAGGTGAGGTAGAGGTGTCACACTGTATGTAAGGGTGAGATTTCATTGTATATCCATTACAGGTAGTGATGATGTGGTGGAGAGCCTCTGATTGAGCATGAGGGTGATGGGAAACAAGGAGTTGTAGATGTTGTAGTGGGTTTCTACTAACAATCACCCAGCCACGATATAAGCACTGATAGGTTATTCTATAGGCAATTAGGAAAAGAATTCTGCATCAGCCCTGATCCTTATGGGAGTTTTCGACTTCCCAGACATCAGCTGCTGTGATGAGCAGGTCTTGGAAATTCTTGAAGTTTGAAGGAGATAACTTCTTGTCACAGGTAGTCAGTGAGCCAACTATGAAGGAAGCCCTCATAAACTTGCTACTTGTGAATAGAGAAGGATTCATGGGGGATATGATGTTAGGTTGCTGTCTTGGCAGCAGTGATCATGATATGCTTGTGTTTAAAATTTTTAATGTAATGAGAAAAAAGTACAACAAAATTACTACCTTGGACTTCAGGACAGCAAAATTTTTTGCTGATGATACCAAACTGGGAGATGCTGTTGAGGGTCAAGAGGACTTCAATAGGGATCTAGATAGATAGACTGGGAAATCATTAATGGCATGAAATTTAACAAGAAGAAATACCAGTTTCTGCATCTGGGATAGTGGAACACTGGACGCAGATACAGACTGGTCACCACAGGCTCAGTGTGAGTCAGCCCTGTGCCCTGGCACCCACCAGGGCAACCCACATCCTGGGGTGCATCACACACAGCTTGGCCAACTGGTCAGGAGAGGGGATTATCCTGCTGTATCCAGCCCTGGTGCGGCCTCACCTCCAGCACTGTGTGCAGCTCTGGGCCCTTGAAGTGGGCAATTGTTATTTATTTCCTCTTTAATGCTGTCCACTCATTAATACCTTTCCTTCTTTAAAGAGGAGCAAATTACTGTATCTTCCTCCCTTAACTTTGTCTGAGAGTGGTGACTGATAATCCTGGTAAACTCAGGTTTCCAATGTGCTTCCACTTTACCTTGGAATTAATTTTCTTTTTTCAAACTCTGAGCCATGAGGGGTAACCTAACATACAAACTTACTTAATAATGCATGCATCCAAAGCTACCCCTGTAAAAGAGTGTGATGGGTTGATGCTGGCTGCTCTCATGAGACCCCACCTGGAGTACTGTGTCCAGTTTTGGCATCCCCAGCACAAGAAAGACACGGACCTGTTAGAGTGGGTCCAGAGGAGGGCTACAAATATGATGAGAGAACTGGAGGACCACTCCTGTGAAGAAAAGCTGAGAGATTTGGGGTTGTACTTCTCCAGAGCCTGAAGAAGAGAATGCTCCAAGGGAGACTTTATCGCAACCTTTCAATTTATATTCTTTCTTGTATATATCTTATATAATTATTACTTTTAAGAAAGACAGAGAAAGACATTTTACCAGGGCCTGTAATTATAGCACAAGGGGTAGAAAGAGGGTAGATTGAGACTAGATATTAGGAAGAAATTCTGCAAATAATTATGGTGAAACACTGGAAGAAGTAGCCCAGAGAACCTGTGGATGCCTCATTCCTGGAGGTGTTCAAGGTTGGGTTGGATGAGGCTTTGAGCAACCTGCCTGTGGTATGGGGGTTGGACTAGATGAGCTTTACATGTCAAAAAAACCCAAACCGTTTGGTGATTCTAAGTACTTGCCTGCTTCTGAAGATAACAGTTGTCTTCTTTTTTTCCAAAGGTAATAACAATGGTCCTAATTTTATAGTGTGCTATCTCTCTTGAATCTCAGGTTTGCATCCAGGAAATACAGTAGCACACCCCACACTGTTGTTGGCACCTCCAGAAGGGAATCCAGACAGAATTCACAAAGTAATCACAAGGCGTCTCCCAAATCCAACACCAAGGCAAAATTGTTCTGTTGGAAATGCACCTGCAAAAGCTGTGTAGAAACCATGGTGACTGGAGCATTATGAACACATGCACAAACAGCATACTGCCACAAAGCAGAATACCCTGACATTGAGACTTGTTCTAGAGGTCATGCATGAGTGCTATGTGTCCAAGAATATTGTTTCAACATGCTTGTCATTCTTTAATTCTCCATCTCAATTTATTGACTACATCTGTAAGAGGGTTTTTTTCAGTTTTGTTTGTATGTGACTCCTATATATGCTGCAGTCTTTCTGCTGCTTATGAATACTATCAGATTCAGGGTTTTTTTCAGATGTGTTAGTTTTCTTGCATCATTCAAGGATTTCTCTGGTTTGTACAATGTTTTCTTTAGACTGCCTTGAAACTTCAAGTAATATTCCCACTTTAAAAAAGCAGACAAACAGTTGTCTGCTTGTCAGTTCTTCACGTTGGTCATGTTAAGGGATTTAATTTCTCTTTCAGATTTTAAGATGAACCACTACAACTGAGATTGTTAAACTATGATATGTTCCATGGCTGTTTTCTTTACCCATGCACGTAGCTATATTTATATAAAGAAGAAGGAACAATTGTGATCCTGTAGTCTGATAGTGTTATGTACTATGCACCATTGTCAATGCCTGAGGTTATGCATGTTTGGGTATATCTTTAAAAAGTTCTTGATGCATAATTTGTCAGTAATGTAGAATTCATTATGGCCTTTAACAAGACATGCCAAATTACTTTTACTGATAATTATATTTCCTGGCAAAAAATAAAGGAAGAAAGTCATCATACTTATAATTTTAATTTATTTACCTTGAATTTCCAGACACATAGTATTTTTAAATTGAGTTGAAAAACCCCTTTGGAAAGCTGCACTTTCATTGCAATCAAGCAGGTCCCTTCACTGTCTCTTTGATAGGCTAAATAGATCGTACCTTTTGTCTTTCAATGTATAGTTTGTTTTTCCCAGCCTTAGATGTTCCTTATGGCTCTTTCTGGATCCTATGTCCATATCTTTTGCATATTTTACCAGTGAAAATTTTGCATTTTCTTCCAAATGGCTGGTAAAAACAGTGTAGAGCCAAGCAGTGGTATCTGCACAATCCAAATAGAAACACACCATCATGTGCTTCCACATTTATAGTATGCCTAGAGGTCCATCTGCTTTCGCATATTAGTTGATGAGGTGGTCAACAGCAGACTGTGTATGGCACCCCATTGTGTGTTTT
>NW_009951918.1:1359560-1382888 GCF_000747805.2 Chaetura pelagica | reverse complement strand
CTGAATTTTCAATAATTTTAAAACAGAATTGCTTTCATTTTTTTTTATTATTTTTTTTTTTTGCATTTTATCACTTCACTGTAGCAGAAAATTCTTATTTAAAAAGAAAAAAATCAAAACCACTAGGACAGTTGCTTTTGTGCTTTTTTTTCCCTTCACTTTTAATACTTGTGGAAAAAAGCATTTAGATCTCCAATCCTAAGCATCTGCGTGCATCAACTGGCACAGATTAGTAAATGTCAGCTCTGAAATGCTTTCAGTATCAGCAAAAAAATGTATGAAGCAACTTGTCAAGCTGTCACAGATGAGGTAGATTGAATGACAGCCATCAAGGAACTGACTACCAGGGTTTGCTCATGAGCCAACAGGATTGAAGCTTCTTCCCACTCACACTGCCTTGTATCCCTAAGCATTAGGTTCCCAAGCTTCCCATCTCCATCTCCAGCAGGGATGTCACTGCTGACCTAGTACAGTTGTGCAGAAAGTCACATAGACTCCTACTGTGACACTGCTGGGAGCTACCTCTCTTGGGTCTTACTGACTAAGGATACTGGGCATCCCCTCGCACTTATCCCTACTCAGCTTTCCGATCTCAAGAATCTTCTCCCACTTTCAGGATGTTTCCTACAGCCAGGATCTTCACCTGCACCTTTCCAGACCCCAGCTTTCCCAGCCCTGCATGCATGCAGAAGCAACATATGTGAACATATGTGTCACGTAAGTGGTATCTCATGATGTTCATCAATTCGAGGATTCAGAATGTGCCATCTGTATTTGGAGTAGGTGTTATTAACATTTACAATTGTCCTCTATGCCAGTTGCAACTATCAAATAGCAGGCTTCACCTTGGGAGCGTAAAAGGCCAGTTTTGGACATCAGCTCTCTTACACACATACATCTAATTATCTGCCACCTGCTAGCATTGACAACTAGGATATTTTTTCATCCATGGCACAAACAAGATTGTTTTTGTGATTCAGAAGTGCTGTCGTGACTCACAGGCCCTTTTGGTATGCAAGAATGAGGCTTTAAATAGCACGCTGTGACAGAAAGAGCAGGCAAAGTGGCTAATCTCCTTTAAGAATCTGGTAAATCATACTCATTCACACATTTTAAGTGTTAAAATGTTGCAATTTTGTAGGCTTTTTTAATTAGATACAATAGAGAGAAAATAATCTGAGCCTTTGTAAAAGGCAGTTAGGTTATGCAAATCAGACAGGCTTGTGTTTCTCAGTTCTCCACACAGAGAAACAGAGAAGGCACCTACCATGGATTCTTGGTGAGTCCTTAATCATCTGGAGGAAGAGCATTTTTATCCTACTGCCTTGTCAGTAACAGGCAGCTACCAGCCAAGAGTACCATTACTGCTTTGACTGTGTCGTTTGAGGAAGAGGACTTATACACTGCCTCTACAGCCACACTAGTTTTGATGTGTACCTACCTACCACTCCAGAGGCAATGCTGGCAGAAAGACCTGCTGGTCTGAGGTGGAAGAAAATAAGCTCCCCTTAACATTCCCAGGAGAAGCTCTGTAACTCCCACAGTGTCGGCACTAATTTATAGTTTTGTTCTCAAAATAGATGCTAGAGAAAATGCTTCATTCTACCTTCTGCTTTTAAACTGTTTTTTCAAGAGACTTTGGCCAAACATGATCTGCTAAAAAGGGAGAGAGTGAGACAAAAAGCTCACAGCTCTTCTTGCAGCAACTATATGACCCGCAAGAAGCATCCTGATTCTGCTAGATCAGGCGTTTCATGTGTCTCATTCTTCAGTGGAAGCTCTGTCTAGATGGATTACAGCATAGTGATATTTTGAAATTGTAATGTAAGTGCACTTCAGTATTGCAGCAATGTTTCACAAGGAGAGCCATCTTCACCATGCAGAAGTGGGTTGCCAATATCCAGGGAGAATTCCAAGTAGCAACTGATCAACTAATTGGTTGTCTGTGGTCAAGAGATGTGTGGTAAATTCTGGTTTTCTAGGCAACACGTAGTATGTTTCAGAGGTGTTTGCACAGCACAGCCGGTGTGTCAGTGGTCAAGGAGATACTAAAAAGTTAAATATGTTTGGGCTATTGCAGAGCCAGGTGCTAGCAAAATCTGCAGTACTTCAAGTGGGGATTACCATACTCCAGAGATACTAGGTTTGGAGTAATGGTGCAGAACTGTGAAATATCCAAGACAGTTTCTGACTGAAGAGTTTACTGAACCTCCCAGCTACCTGTATTGATCAGTTGATGTGACTGGTGGCCCTGCCCAGACTCTGACCTCAAAGTGTGTTCTGTTGTTGCAAAAACTAGGTCCTGTGTATGTTTGAGATTTCTGAAGTGTGCTGGAGTTGGCTGAACTGAAATCATGGGTAGTGATTTTGAAGTTGCTACTGTTACACTTCCTGATTTTACCTTGGCTTTGTAATCACAAAATTGATTTTAAAAAAAGAAGTGACTTATAATGAAGGCTGACCTGCACAGGAGGCCTAATTTGTATCATTCACTGCACAGATGAACTACCAGTTTTGAACTGAAAAAGCCAGGCTACATTGCCACAGGCAAGCTACAGAAAAAGTAATCCATTGAGGATGTTTCCCATGACAAAACAAAACCAGGTGTTACATTTATCTACACTTTCAGCAGTAAAATAGAGCAGAAATGCAAGATTTGTGTGTGTATTAAGCTTTAATTTAGTACTGTTATGGACCCATGTATTTCTCCAGGGAGAAAAATTCATAAGGAATACCTACTTTGTGAAGCAACATTGTACAGTAAATAAGTTAACCAGAAAAGCCAATTTATACTCCACTTTTTAGGCAACATAATTTAGCTTTGAGATTCAGCAGATACCCTTTTTACTAACCTGTAATGGTTAACAACGAAGCAACTGTTTAGTTGAATATTGTATTAATACTAACAGCAACCTCAGTTCACATGCCTTAAACAAAAATAGCAACACCCACAAGTGTTTGTTAACTCCTCACTGCCAAATACTTTCATTCACTTCCCACATACGGCCACCCACTCCATCCATAATTCATTCCTTTAAATCATACTTAGATGCACCAGATTAAATACAGTCTTGAGATTTTTCTAGATTGATAAAACATTATATACCTTCACAGTGAAAGTCTGTCTGTTAACAAAATATCTCATTTCACAGGGGGCATAGATAAGCTTGCACATGCAAGTCTAACTAGTGCTTTTGGACCTGGGTTTCTTTCTATTTTCTGATTTAAACTTCTGAAATTACATGTTTCATTAAGCAGCAATTCCTTTTGTCATCCCTGTCCAGTTTCCATTGGGTGCTTGTTTTCAGCTCCCAAGAAAGTGTTTTAATAGCTTTCTGCTTAACCGACTGCCAGCTGAGGTATAAAAAGTTACAGAGGTGGTTTCCATGTGGAGGATGTGAAACAGCTTACTATATTCATCCTGTGACTCCTGCAACTAAAGTGTTTTTTAAAGGGCATATGAGATTTCTACTTAAGATGAAAGTTTAAGTTTACCTCAGTTCAAGGACTGTGTAGGGAGACAAAACTGAGGTCACCTTGTCCCTTAAAATAGAGCAGCCTCCACAGTTATTTGTTGTTTTAGCTAGTTCTTTCAGCTAGTAAGTTGTTCTTTCGTAATCATTGTTCCCTTGAACTCAAAAGCTAAAGCAATTTCTGCTGTGTCAAGATCTGGCTCCAGGTCATATGTCTGCTCCCTAAGACACTTAAAAGCCATAATTATAACAATCTGTGGCTGGATGAACAGTATATTAAGATTCTGAGCTTTCAAAAACTTGAGGACAAGAAGGTAAGGGAGAACAGAAATGCATATGCATTTCAGGTGCATAAATGTCTTATTCCCCACTTGAAGTTCCGTAAGCAAAGGTCATAATGCAACTCTCACTTGCTATGCACCTGAATCTTAAATCTCTGTAGCCACAATAGTAAGGGTTGCTCAATTAAGAAGGCAGTTACAAGATTTGTGGCTAGTACAATGAATAGCACCATGAAAAATTATCAAGTAAACAAATGGACTGTGCTTTTCTGGGAAAATAGGCTCAGCGTCCCTGAAGAAAGGGAAGTTAAGTTTTCATTTATGTAATTCCCTTCGTTCACCATTGGGTTACTGGTTAAAAGTGCTTCTTCCTTCTTCCCCATCTCACTTATGTAGATGCATAGGTAGATATTTGAGCAACTGACTGATTTTATATTTGAAAGATAGTGCTTGAAAGATTAGGGACTGCTTTGTGCAAGACAGAAATCTCCCTAGAATTACTGAGTATGTCATGTGTGTTTCCATAGCATTCTTCTGCGTTACAGTAACATAATTTTCAGTATGTTTTTTATTTAGTTAACTATTTGGGAAGTATGGTTAAATTTTAATTTGGTTCTTAATAAAGAAATTGTCTTATATTATCTCATAAAAGGAGAGATGGCTATAGTGAATTTCCCTTCCAGAAACACTCAGTATTGGATATGTATTAGACTGACACTCACAGGCAACTTTGCCTCTTAGATCAGTGTTTAATGGAGCTGACCTGACTCCCTCTAGTTGAAAACGAGACCTTGTATTTTGAGTCAATCATCCTGAAGACTCACTGAACAGTAAAGGATACAGATAAGTTTGAGACTCTAAAGTATCATGACAGTTATTTCCTTTAGATCTTTGTCTTCCATAACAAACTAATGTGTTTTATTGAATCATAAATTTGCAGCTCTTGTTTAACATAAACACATAATGGGAAAGCACTTTCCCTTTTACTGTCTGTAACTATAAGTGAGAGTAGCTAGTGCTGCTACTGGGATAGCACATATAGGCTATTTCATAGAACCATCAGTCATTGTATCCAGGGAGACTCGGCAGAAAGTAGCAGAAGAGACATTCTGCATAATATGAACCCTAAGCATGCATACATTATGCGAGTATTACAGCAGCCCACATAGCACAGCCTGCATACAGAAGAATATAAAGCAGCAAAAAAAACTCCCATTGCTGTTGAATATAAAAAGAGACAGGTGATAATCCACCTAGTCTTGCAGATTAGAAGTTGGCATTGGCTCATATTTTCCAGCCACCAAACCTCCAATAAAAGAGTAAGCATTTCACAGCAGAAGTAAACACGGTATAGTTACATATGTGTTTAATTCAGTAGAATGCTTTATTTTTGCACAATGTAAATTCCTTGGATTAAAAATTTCACTGAGAATCTTTCCCCTGCAGAAAAAATACAATCCAGGACAGATGCTATAGTTCAATAAAAGCATTTGGTGCTGGCATTAGATCAGCTCCACACAGTGTTCATTGGTGCTCAGGCAGCAGGTATGTCAGTGGAGTTAATACTGATGGCTTACTCTTCTGTCCTTCCTATTTTATATAGCATTGCTTGCTTCAGTCAAAGAAAACAGCTTCAAGAACGACAGTTCCAGAACCTGCTCCTTCCCCTAGCGCCAGCTGTACTGAAGCTTGCAGACAGGGGAGCCTCAGGACCCTTGATGTAAACAAGGCACAAAATAGGAATGAACACTGATATTTCACTAAATGAAGGGCTTCCATTCTTGCAACAGAGCCCTATGGACTAACCTGTTCTACACCAGTGTTTATGAGCTATCAACCTACTGAATTATTTTGAAAAGCAGAGATGACTCTGCTGGGTGTTTTCAGGGCTGATTAAGGCATATATTGCTAACCGTTTAAACCAGCAGAACTTGATATGTGAAAGTTATGACCCTTTCAATCACTGCTTCCACCAAGGCACTTTTCAACTATTTCACTGTGTTTGAAGTAACACAATTCATGTAGTTGTTAAGGAACAGGCAGAAGGATTGACTCATAAAATTAAGAACCTTGTGATACTGCACAGTCAATGAAAAATCTCAGTTAAGTGCTGAAAGACAGATACTTCCCATTGTCTGTGACATCTTAGGGTAGCTTTGTATGTATTTTCCACTGGATAACAGTAAGCTTCTTCCTAATATATCTACCCTTGATGTCATCCCAGATAGAATTTCATAAAAAATTAAAAATGTATTATATTTATGGTAATACAGCATTAGGAAGGACCACCTCAGTCACTGAGATCAGAAAGCTGATAACACCTCATGTCCCATAAAGTCATGCAATACCATCTCAAAGATAGCTAGTATTTCTGTCCTGACTCTTGTGAAGTCGCAGCTGTTCCAGACCCTCATTTCTCTAAAAGAAAGGATTTCTCTTCTGATTTCTAGCCTAAATATATTAATGGGCATTTCATAGATCAGAGGGGAAAGATCTCATAGTTCATGGATGAAGTAAAATTCTTCAGATGCAGACACTTTCTTTCCATGCATCAGCAGGTTTGAAATCAGACTGATTCCTCTTAATGACCAGCTATAAACTACTTGGCTTTTTTTGTTTTTTGGGTTTTTTTTTGTTTTTTGTTTTTTGTTTTTTTACTTTCTAGTAATGCAAGACTAAAACTGTAGGTATGTGTCTCAGCTGTTATTGCTTTCTACAGTTTTGAAAATTAAAATGTCTTTATCAAAACTTGCACACTTTTTGTTTGCTTTAATTTTTTACGGAAGGAACAGTAATAAGAGATATGAATGCTTCCAAATCATGGCATCAGAATATAGAGCCTTTGTAATTCTAGGCTCCTAATAGCATTTATTCCTCCCTGAAGGAGGCACAGTGTAGCATAGAAAGGGGATTTTTGGCCTCAGTCTCCCTAATTATGTATGCCACATACTGTCAGCATTTGTAAGGGTATGGCAAAAGGCAGAGTAGGGGAGCTTTCACTGCTACTGGTTCTGCTACTGGTCAAGAAATAGATGTGATTTTTAAAATAACTGCACATGTGCATAGCATATTTATTAATCTTAGATTTCATTCGTAGACAATAATATTTCTTAAAATTTTATTAAGTAAATTACTTTTTCTTACTGGAAGAAAATATATTTCACATTTTTATTTTTTTTTTCCGTAAGTTTGTTATTTTCTAGAGCACTAAGAGACTAGAGGAAAGCTGTTTAGGCTTATAAGTTTGAAAACGGCACACTTTAAGATTGTGCTTTTAGAAGCTGCACTGAATCTTTTATATGCTGCTGCCATCAGAGGTACAGTGCTGGAGCTGCAGATGTGTGACAGGCTTTCCATCTGTTTTACACTTCTGTTTTTTTCAGGGGCCTAAAGCACATAACCAGTTTCACAACCAGAAGGACAACTGCTAAAATAACAAACAAACACAGAATCAGAGTCGACATAAAGGTATGCTGTTTGACCAGTGGTGTGTGCCTCCATGACAATTACTGAATAAAAGCTGAGATTAAGTAGTCAGTTTTAAATAAATAGTTCTCACAGGGATGTATCTAAATAATCCCCTAAGGATAAATTAACAGCACTTCCAAATTATTTCCATCTCCTGGATACGTACAAATCCACGATTTTGGATTCAGGCAGTTCATACTCAGCTTGAGGTCTGAAGAATTGTTCAGGGCTCTAGAATTGCAGTTCATAACCTTCAGGTTCATGGCAGCAATGCCCTTCTGTCAATATGTACCAACAGTCATTAGTCTATAGCAAACACTTTTGCAGTTTATTCTTCTTATTTACACATCACATCAACTGGATCCTTGAATGAGAAGTGGTGAAAGGGTTCAGAAAGGAGATAATATACAGAATGGAGATGAAATCCCTCTTATTAATGTAATAACTGCCCCCCTGTTAATCAGAAGAGACAGTTTCCTTCCATGGTGCTTCCTTCTGCTGGGTAGACGTACACTGTGGTCCAACTACCAGGATCTCCAGCATGGTCTGAGGCTCATACCTCCTGAGGGTCACTTCTGCATTTCACATCTTCAGTGAAAGCCCAATAGTCCAGTTTTGTAAATACTCAGCATGCAGTCTAGCTTTCCATGAAATAAGCAGCTAAATGTGCTGCACCAACCTTGAAATTATTATGTCTGTCCTTCTTAGATGTAGAATGATGCATTTAGCATTGCTGTTTCCTTTGGCTGACCTGTGCCTGTACACCTTCTAATCTCAACCAGGTCTTTTGCCAGTCCCAAGTTGAACATGGATGTCTGAGTTTTTTCTCGAATATTTTTTAACTACTCCTTAACAGTCATTTGAAACTGAAGGTGATGACAGATGACATATGGAAAAATGCTGGAAAAAATAGGTAATTCTTACATGCAAGATTGGATATTTTTCTCCCATGGGAAAACCTGCAGTCTCATGACTGGGCTTTTGTACTAACTTGGTAAACACTAACTATGGGAAGGGCCATTTCTCAGAACATGGAAGCTGCAGACAAACTGTTAGGATGATGCAATGTTAGGAAATATGGGTTGGAAGGCACCTCAGGAGCATCCAACTGCCCGCTCAAAGCAGGAACACTAGTAAGATAAGATTTTACTGGGGCCTCCTCTGAACTGGAGACAAATCAACTTCCCTGAACCCTGGTCTCATTGCTGGGCCAGCCTCAGTCCCGCAGCCTCTCCTCACAGGGCAAGAGCTCCAGCCCCAGCATCTCACTGGTCCTCTCTCATCTCCTCTCTCACCTCCTACTATTTTTTCAGTGTCATTCCTGGGTTAGAGACCCAAACTGGAGGTGGTACCCAGATGGGGACTAACAGGGGCTGAGCAGAGTGGACAGTCTTTGCCTTCCCCTGGCTTGTGAGGTTATGTTCTGCTCACATCAGCCTCCAGTGTCCAACCACCACCCTGTGACCCCACCACCCAACCAGGTTGTGACCCACTGATTAAAGGGCTTATAATACTAAAGGGGCTTAGTGATTAAGGGGTTTATAATATTATGGAACCTATTGATTAAGAAGCTTTCAATATTAAGGGGCCTATTGATTAAGGGTTAAGACTTTAAGACCAATATGATGTTATAGAGTAGAATCTACTAATGTGTTTCACCAAGAAACAGGACCCAGATGAGGCTGTGCCTGTCCTTGCCTGTCTGTGCCTGTCCATGCCTGCTTCCTCAGTCAATCTGCCAGAATGACGGACTCAACTTGCCAGAATGATGGACAATACGGCCTAAGGTGAAAAGTGCAGAGTGAGGAAGACTGTGAGCCTTCCTCTCAGAGACCCCTGCCCATGACCACTGAGAGGCACTGCACATGTGCAAAAGGGTGTAGCTTTATGTTAATGATTTGGGGGAAATGATTTCAATATTATAATGAATTTTGAAAACTAGTTTGTATAATCCTGCCTATTAGCTTGTTAGGTAATGCATATGTATATATTGTTCTTGCCCGTTGATGTGCGTGTTTGGAGGAGCAATCCCCCGTGCACTCAGCGCTGCAATAAAGAATACCTGCTTTATAGCTTCTCGGGGCTAGGGAGTCCTTTTCTTTGCATCACCACTAATTTGTCTTTCTTCCCAGACCAAAATGTCCCAGCCCAGGTACACTGATGCTGGGGGAGACAGTGCCAAAAGCCTGGCTATAGCAGGCATAGATGGCGTCTACTGCCCTCCTCTTGTCCCCACAATTTTGTCAGAGAAGACAGTCAGGTGTGTCAGGAATTATTTACCCTTGGCAGATCCCTGCCAACAGCTTCCCATCATGGTTATCTCCCTGATGAGCCAAAAGGTGGGCTCCAGGATGTCTCACTCCTTGATTATACCTGGGACTGGTGGGAGGCTGACCAGCCTGCAGTACCTCAGGGTGGGTCTTGTCCTTTTGTGAAGGCAGGTGTGACAATTGCCTTTCTCCGATTTTTTGGGATCTCCCTGGTCTCCACAGCCTTTGAGAGCCGACAGAGAGCAGCTGCACAAGGATATCAGCCGCCTCTGTCAGCACCCTGGGGTACAGTTCCACAAGTCCCAGGAACATGTATGACTTGGGTGCTCTTGCATGATCCCTGGACTCAATCATCCTTCCCCAGATGATAGCTCCTCTCCTCCCTGAGCCCCATCACTCAGCTCAGAGGCCTAGCAGCCCTTTGATGGTACTGAGAAAGTAGGTGGTGGGGACCTGCTTGATCTGTGTCTGCTGTCACTAAATCACCCATCCCATCTTACAACGTGCCCACATTTTCATTGGTCAGCCTTTTGTGACTGATGTAACAGTCACAGCTCTTGCTGCCCTTGACGTTTCTTGCAAATCTCAGGTCCAGCTGAACTTTCATTTCCCTGATTCTGCCCCTATATGCCTGGGCAGCGCTTCTTGATTTTTCCTTTGAATCCTGTCCTTGTCCCCCACCTGCACATTGTCTTTTCATGTTAGAGCTGAGCCATGACTTTCCTGCTTTGACAAGCTGGCCTTCTGATATGTCTCTTTGTTTTCCTGAGGATGGACGATTCTTTGCACTTGGAGAATGCAAGGCCAACCCGGTTTGCTGGGGCCCTTTGCCCTCCAAAACTGCCTCCTATGTGATGCCACCTACAAGTCCTCTGAATAAAGCAAAGTTTTTATCCTTGAAGACCAGAGTTTGTGCTCTGATGCTGCCATTCCCTTATATGGAAAAAAATGTGCTATTTATGTTAGATGCATATTTGAGCCCTTTTTAAAGACTAGACCAGTGATTGTAACTTCGAGCTGTGAAGTATTCTCTTCCTGGAAGGAAAGAGGAACACAGTGTCTTCCTAGAAAATTATTTTTTGTTTGTTCATTTTTCCTATTCACTATAATTTTTAATGACAAGCATGAGAAAGGGAAGCAGCTGTGCAGAATATCAAGCATACTCGCTACCTAACTCAAAGTGGAAAATATATGCACAGTTGATCTCCACCAATAACTTTCCATGAAGCAACCAACCAAGTAATTTCCTATTATTATCTCAGCTAGGTTTGTCTAGTAGATGTACGTGTGTTTCACACTTTCTGCACTGTTTGAAGTAATACAGCAGTTGCTTAGATAATAGTAATTTCCCAGAACTGAATCAGACACTTGGAATATGCATAATTAATCAGCTTCATGTTTCTATCATTATTCTTGCTCATTTTATTTTAACACAAAAGAGCGTTGCATTTTCTGCTTTACTGCTGAACATACCAATGTAAAACAAAAATTATTGAGTTACTTGTTTTTTTTGTTCATTTATAGGTACATGATAGGAGTTGTCCATCACATGGAGGTCACTAGCTTTATAGTAGTTGAAAAAGACAGTAATCAGAAAAGGGATATTTTTCTATAACTTTATTTTACTGAGAGTGATTTGAGGTAAAACAGGCAAACTCTCTTACCTCATGAGCTTTATATAAACTTAATTTTTAATCACACTGAAAATTTTGCACAGGGCAAGGCAGAGAATTGAAATAATTTTGGGTTTTGTTTTTTGGTTTTGTTTGGTTATGTTTGTTGTGTTTTGTTTTTTTTTAAAGGGGCAGTGCTGTATGGCCATTCACAGTGCTTGTTTTATATTCGTAATTGTGAAGCTATACCTGCCAAATCCATCCATCCATCAGCCATCCATCCATCCCATCATCTCAGATTCTGTTTCTCTTCCTTGATCCAGACCTGGTGTGTTCAGTTAGCAATATATTACTCCTGCTTCTTGGAGCTTTGTACTGAACTTGCAATGCCACAGGGCTGAGGCTTGTCAGACTTGAGCTGTTCAAACTTTTTTGACCTGTAGCTTTGTTTTGCCTTAGCTATGAAAGCGATTCCTTTAACTGCCCAAGTGCTGAATATCCATCAGCTTTACTTGCGTATAGTAGAACCATATTTTTATACGGGTAGCAGTAAAAAGCAGTGACTCTGTGCAGAATGGGATATTTACACCTATGAATCAATGAGTCATCACACAGAAAATCTAGTCTGTTGCAATGGCACAGACCTTGAGAAGCAGAGATGCACAATATGGAGCACAGCACAGACATGGCGTTTTAAGAGATGGGGCACAGACTTGGCACTGGAGACACTGTGACTATAAACTCTGCTGTGATCAGTTGAAGAAAGGCAGACCCAGAGCTGGCCAGAACTGATTTTTGAGATACTAAAGAGAACAAAGGAATGGTAAATAACATATATAGAGGGCATGATATATAGTAAACTTGGATGTAGCACAGCAGTACAGACCACTGAAGAAAGAGGAAGATGTAAAAACAAGATAGAAAATGTATACATGTGATCTCCCATGCATCCTGGGGAAAAAAAAAAAAAAAAAAGAAGAAACCAGCAACACTGTCATCATCTTCCTCCCAAAGGACTCACGGGGGCTGACTATGTCAGGTATTTTTGTCAATAGGAGCTCAAACCTATTGATTTTAAAATGCAGGGGAGCAGTGGAAAGGTGAGTGTAACACTAGGAGAAAGGGGATAGAAACTACAGAATGTGTGTTTTTCAATTTTTATTTTAATATTACTGAGACTTTTCCATATGGAAACCATTATTCTATTATTCTTTCACGTTCTGTAATAATTTTATCTAGATAACTAAAGATTCTTGAATTAGACTTTTAATGTTCCCATCACCCTAACAAGAAATTTCTGGCTTTGCTTGTATGTAAGACATGATTCCTCTTTTCCATATACAAAAATTTTAGCATAACATTCCCCAAGGTCTCAGGGCACAGAGAATGCAGACATCTCAGAGTCACATGCTACAGGTTGCAGCAGAGGTGCAGCAGGGCCTGGGGTCTTTGCTGAAGGTTGTGCGGTGATGCTGGTAATGGGGACCATGGCAAGGTCCCTGGCAGGGGCCAGAGTGACAAGCCACCATACATCAGCAGCCTCCAGCCAGTCATAAGGTAACTTTTGACCTTTTTTGCAAGCACAGTATGAGAAAGCTAGTCCTTAGAATTCTGCAAGGCCTTTGAGACAGTTCTCCACAACATTCTTCTCATTGGAGAGATATGGATTTGATGGGTTCACTGTTTGGTGGATAAGGAATTGGTTGGATGGTTGCATCCAGAGGGTAGTGGTCTATGGCTTTCTGTCCAGATGGAGAGGGGTGACAAGTGGTGTCCCTCAGGGGTCTGTACCAGGACAAGTGCTGTTTATTATCTACATCAACAATATAGACAGTGGGATCGAGGGCACCCTCAGAAAGTTTGCAGATGACTCTAAGGTGGGCAGTGCAGTCCACACACGAGAGAGAGGACAGGATGTTATCCAGAGGGACCTGTACAAGCTAGAGAGCTGGTTCATGTGAACTTCATGAGGTTCAGCAAGGCCAAGTGAAAGGTTCTGCACCAGGGTAGGAGCAATACTCGTTATCAGTACAGGTTGGGGGATGATATGATAGAGAGCATCTGCAGAAAAGGATGTCAGGGTACTACTGGATGAAAAGTTGGACATGAGCAAACAAGGTGCAGTCACAGCCCAGAGGACAAATCACATCCTGGGCTGCATCAAAAGAAGCATGGCCAGCAGGTCAAGGGACATGATTCTGCCCCTCTACTCTGCTCTTGTGAAACCCCATCTGGAGTACTGTGCCGAGCTCTGGAGCCCTCAACAGAAGACGGATGTAGATCTGCTGGAACAAGTCCAAAGAAGAGCCACAAAAATGATCAGAGGGCTGGAGCACCTCTGCTAGGAAGGCAGAGTGAGGAAGCTGGAATTGTTCAGCCTGGAGAGGAGAAGGCTCTGGGGAGCCTTCCAGTACCTGAAAGGTGCCCTCCCTGGGGAAGGACTGTTTACAAGGGTGTATAGTGACAGGATGAGGGGCAATGGTCTTAAAATAGATCGGGGTAGATTTAGACTAGACATTAGGCAGAAGTTATTTACAATGAGCATGGTGAAGCACTGGAGCAGCTTGACCAGAGTGGTGGAGGCCTCATCCCTGGAAACATTCAAGGTCAGGCTTGACAAGGCTCTGAGCAATTTGGTCTAGGTAAAAATGTCACTGTGTACTGCAGGGAGGCTGGACTAGATGATCTTTAAAGGTCCCTTCTAACCCCCAGCATTCTTCGATTCTGTGATAATACATCAGAAGGTTTGCTGTGCAAGGCTGAGTTGTAAGTAGAATCTTATTTTTCAGAAAAATACTACAGTTAGACCAACTACACTAATTGCCAGCACTTCTGATATTAGCTTTTTTTTAAGCCAGATGCAAGGTAAAATTGTAATAACAATGTAACTATGGTAATTATAATAGTGTTTATATTCTGTTAGTTCTGTCAAGGATTTGAAAATTAGCATGCATGACACTGGAAAATAAATATGTAAAGGCAGGTAAAACAGGATGTAGAAGACATCTTTCGTGGGAACAATATTTGTTCCTCAGATATTCCTTATGGTAATGGTTAGTTCAGGGCCCTCGTGTATTAAAGCATCAAGAATGTTGTGGAGACATACAAAACAGGCTGTGTGAGAAGTTAACCTTGTGGTGCCAATTTGTCTCAACATTGTTGGAAAGCAAGCTTCTGGGGTTAGAAATGGAAATGAACTTTGGTGCAAAACAATCGCTTGTCTCCTTGACATAGAAATTAGCCAGAAGGTGTCGAAAATGAAAAGGAAGAAAACAGCTCCAAACCCACCCCCCTCCCTTCTAAACCAAATGCCTGCAGCCTGAGGTTTGAGAAAGACTTGTGGAGATGAAGACACTGTGTGAGACCCCCCCATGAAGACCACCTTGGAGACACATCATGCATGTACATGGAGGAGGGTTTGAGGTCAAGAACTGTGACTATAAAAAGCTGTGTCACTGTCATTACAGCAAAGCACTTTCCCACCCAATGACATCGTTGGATCATGGTGGTAACTATCTTATCACTTGCTGTTCTCCATATTTCATCTCTCTCTTCAGTTTCCTGTCTTTTTCTTTCTGTCCTGTCCACTCTAGGAATCTTGAATTTTTGTTGTGCAACTCCGATAAAGCTCAGAGGTGTGTATGTGACATCTGACCTTGTTTGCCTCTTAATTTCCCCATTTGTGAATTGTGAAAGATCACCTTTAGATCTTCTTGACAGGGTCCCTCAGGACAACAGGGTGTACCTGATGCAAAACTTGTACTAGGGGAGGGAAGACCAACCCCAGCCACACCTGGGCTCCACAGAGTGTAAAGGAGCTTAGAAAGCAAAAGGCTTCTTCCTGATCTTCTGTAAGTTGTACACCAGCCCTGGTGATTGTCTTTTAGCACCCTACATCATACTTTGCATGAGAATCTCCACATCTCTGGCTTATTGGATCATGATAGGCTGATACAGCAATTCACCACCTATTGTGTAACTTGTATTTTGGTGGTGTTGCAACTGCAACTATTAGGTGTCTAGGGATCGCCATGATGGGAGCAGGCAGACCTCAGAACTTCCAACATTACTCTATCTCCAATTACTAGGCACTCTGTTAGCAGTCAAAAGTCAATTATTAATCAAATATATTATTGAGGCCATAAGTATACTGTATGGCATGTTTCATGTTCCTTTTCTGGCTCTGATGTTCACAGTGTTGGCTGGCTTTAGGTGTGTGAGGCTAGGATGGCCACACTCAAGACCTCCTTGATGACAGAAAACAAAGGTGGCTGGTTTGGACCAAAGAATTATCTCCTCTTTTTGTAGATCCAGACTAGGCCATTGTGACTATTCTAGATAATTGTTATTGATTTACCAGATGGGTGTTACCTGTTAGGCTGCTGTTATCTGATTCCCTGTAACAGTTGCACATTATATACCATTGCCTCCTTGTATGAGGGAGTGTTTAACAAAGTATAGTCAAGTGAAATTTGCCCTTATTAAAAAAGGCTGGAAGTACTTGAATGTGTTGTATAGACAGACAACAAAATCACTGTAAGACTACTGTTCTAATCGCACCCTCAAGGGTTTTTTTCTTATCTTTCAGACTAATTGTATAACAAAGTTTGTTAAAGACCTGAGGTCCTCTTTGCAAAATTATTTTGGAAAATGGTGTTGTGGATATCTGATAAATAAGTTTCTTCTTTCTGACAAGGCTTTTTAAGACAAAAGAGATTTTCAGATTAGCCAATTGCAACTGAAAAAATAAAGACAATATTCGATGTTGAGTATAAAAGCAATTTTATGTAAAAGTCCTTTTACACTTTCAAGAGTGTAAAAAAAAAAAAGGAAAGAAGGTAGATACTTTACTATCAGCCAACCTCAGCCATCATCATGATCCTAGATCAGTCAACTTGTTGCTGCTCCAATTTTGTCAGACAGAGCCACATGAAGTGATGTATCTAAGGGCACTTCTTGTAACAGAGCATTTCAATAGCAGACATCCCTTTATTGTAAGGGGATATACTTTTATAATGGGGCAAAAGCTGTGAACAATCAGTCCTTGATCTTTCATGGAGTGAACATGCACAGTCCATGCTGATGTACATAGTGTAAGTATCAGAAGTACAGAAAAACAACTTTTGAGGGATTAATTATTGGTGTTAGCCATGATTCCTCAGTGGAGAAGTGTTGTGAGCCAACACTAGAGGGGCTACCAGCTGTCAGGTGCTTTCCCGACTTCTCCCCTTCCCCCCAGTTTGAAGAGGTTGTTGAATAAGACCGAGGGTCACGCGTGGTGCTGCCTCTCACAGAGGAACAGCCGCTGTGGGACCGTGTTTTAGAGTGGAAGTTCGATACACCCCCACCGCGCCCACAAATTGCTGCTGAGACCAATGATTAGTTTACGAATTAACCGGTTTATTAAGGGTTAACACAAACAGAGGGATGAGGTTTAGAGAAAATTTTAAATTGGCAAATGGCTACCAGGGATGTATCAGGGAATACTGTGTCCTTCAGGGAGATGATGCAAGAAGTGCTGTGCCCTTAAGGCGTTGTCTTCGAGAGAGGCTTGTGGATCAAAGCAGAGCGGTTATCCTTGGGCAGGGGGTGGCTCCCGGGATGCGGCTTCTTTTCCAGCGGGGCACCAGGCTCCGCAGCAGGGGGATGTCCCACGCAGGAACGTCCGAGCAGGCCTTGGTCTCACCGGCTGAACTCACTGCCCTTTTACACCCCTATGACCCACCTGTCCAGCCAGTGTCACTGTCCAGAGCCAATGGGCACCCATGAGTCCCAAGTTAGGGCAGTAACTAGCAGGGCAAGGCCTAACTTGTTGCCCATCCTTCCTGCCTTGTACCACATCTGTTGTTTTGCTTTCGTTTGTCCTAGAGCAGCAGGCCTAGTTTTTGTCTGTTGGCTGGGAATAATCAGCAGAAGGCTTTTGCTGGCTTAAAAGGCATTTTGTTTAGACTTATGTGGGGAAGAAAAAGAACCATTTCCCACAGAAAGAAAACTTAGTATGTGTCTCCAAATGAAAGGAGTTAGTGCCACTTTCTGGAGAGAGACTGTGCAGACCAGCACTGTGACTCAACAGGGCTGAGGGGCAAGGGGCTCCTTCTGCAGCTGCCTGTCCATGTCCTGCCTCTGCTTGATCATTGCCTCTCTCCTGGGCTTCCCAAGCTTAACTTCCCAGCACACAGATGATCCTGAAGACACTTCTCAGGTTGGGTGCAACCTGCTGAGCACTTCCTGACCCCCCCATGTTTCAGAAGTAAACTGGGCAGCTTGAAAGGGAGTACCAGTGAACTTCACAATTCAAGGAGCCAGCACACATCAGGGCTCCTCAGTCATGCGGGTGCTTTTGAAAGTCTCACCTTGCTTGTGGAGAAAGTCCTTTGGACTTGTTTGGTCAGCTTTTCTCCAGTTTGCCATCAGATTTGCCACGTAGATACGAGATTAGAGATAATCTGTTGTATGACACAATGACTGCAATTTGAAGTGACGATTAACTATGACAAGCTTTGCTATTAGCATCACGTTATGGAGCAGTGGAGTTATTTTGGCACAGTAATAATTCTTTTTAGGGGGTAAGGAGGGAGTAGAGCTGTGAGAGATGACAATCTCAGAATCTGTGCAGAAGTTAAGCACTTGCAGTCACCATGGTTACTTACTTCTAAGCCAGAAGCAGGGAGGAATGTATAATTCATTTCTTGAAACTGACCTGTCCCACTGAAAAAAGATTGCCTTCTGGGTTGGCCCCACTTCAGTAAAACTATTCAAAGGAGTGGACCTCTGGTAGATGTGAAACACTATGCGATTAATCAGTGTTCCTGTACTCTGCAAACACCAATCATAAAAGAGAGAAACTGATAGCAGGAGGAAAAGAAAATGAGCTGGCCAAGTCAAGGCTTTTTGTTTAGTTATTTTTTTTAAGGTGGCACAAAAACAGACTTGATTTTTTTAAGAAGGTGAAATTGGACTCCAATTAATTGTCTGCACAAGCCCAAGAGGACTATTTGGGATTTTAAAACAAGTTGTCTGTGGTGCATGGAATGTTTTCTAGGCCTTCTGAAGTGTTCATTGTTGTAGCTGTCTTCTATATCAGGGAAAAAATTGCTAGCCAGGAACTTAGTGTCTGAAAACTATGATTAAGAGACTATTAATGAATACAATTTATGAATTAATTTAACATTGATGAATGCAATTAATTCTGTGCATTAATTTCTATCTACCAGCCTTGAGAAGGTTGTTCTTTCTCTCTTCTAGTCCACTTGTTAAAATACTTGTCAACTCCTAATTAGGAAGGAAAACAGTTAGTTGGCAGTTCTGAGAGAGGATTTTTCTTCTACCTTTATTCTCCTTGACCTCAGGAAATTCTTCAGTTCTTGACTAGCTGCTTGCTTAACTGAAATACTTATCTAAATATTTAATCTTTTTTCTACACCCCACAGAGAGTAACAAAGCAGGAACCTCTCCCAGGTGGGTAGATGTGCGTCCTGCTGGGTGTATCTGTGCCTCTGGGTTCGTGTATGCGTGTTCAGCGGTCAGTTTCAGATGTCTTTGGAAGCGGTGAAGAAGTCAGGTGTGGAAGGGAGTGATCTGACAAAGAATGAGCTGAATAATCGAGTGACTTTCCCTGTTTCTCATGCTTCCCATTTTCAACAGCTGTTAACAGCACCACTTCATCACCACTTCTATCTGGCATACTGATGTACTGGAGGAGCAGTATCTCAGCTGTTTTCTCTGTTGCAGGTATCCTGGGTATTTGTGGCAGTGTAATTGGGGAAAACTTTATTGAGAAGGTGCAGAGAGCTGATCTTTCTACTGCTGGTTTCAGCAGCTGGTATGTGACATGGCAGTTGGAAGCATGGCAGCATGCTCCTTTGTGGATGTCTGATTGTTTCTCTGCCAGAAAATATTTTGTACACTGCTTTATAACCTAATTGCCTTCCTCGCTTTCCTGTGTCTTGGGATTCAGAGGAGCTCAGCTACTTCCCAGGGGGTGTGAGAACAGACACAGAAAAATATAGGGAACGTGCCTTTTAATGCATCTCATCCCACACAGTGCAGAGGAGTAGTTCCTGAGATGAACCAGTGTTTACCACCTGGGAAATGCTTTGTCATCTTTCTGCCTGTGCCTCTAAGATGCTTTGGTTTAGGAGAAGGTTAACCTGAAATCAAAAGTGTAGGATTGGTTCTGACAGAGGAAGGACTTTCTTAGGGTTGTCCTCTGTTTACACATGAGCCCATCCTTACCCTACCTCAGTGCCCTAACCTGCATAGAAAACAAGCTCTGGCTGTGTTTTTGGAAATGCAGGAATGATTGGTTTCAGCATAGGCAACACTTGAGGGTCAGATCTTCTTCTGCATCTCTCTCAAGTCTACTTTGCTAGTTGAGGGACTGATGGATGCTCTAACTTCAACAACTCTGTCCCCAGGAGTTGTTCAGCAATTGACATGAACACACACATGCCTCATCATAGGATCATGCTTGGGGGTTCCAATCATGCCAACAAGAAATTTTGGACAAGGAGATGTGTGCAGTTAAAACCAACTCTGTCCCTTTGGGATTGCCTTCAGGCACCATTCCAAGGGAAGACTGGGATTTTGCCTAACTGGCTCGTATGACTCCTCTGAGTGTCCTCCTCTGTCCCTGTGATTGAATGTTGCTTAATCCCAATAACGAAATCCTGCCTCCACAGCAGGGAGGGGAGAGGTTATGGCTAGATTACTGCTTGGCTCTGCAGAACACAACTTTGGGAATATTTTTTCACAACAATCTCCTGCCCTTTCCCCACTGTGTGTTACACACAGAACTGTCATTGGCACAACCACAGTGGGACAGAACAGTCTCCTGACTCTACCATTTGCCTATAAGTCTTCTATGTGCAGCCACTGATCCTCAATAACTGCACAGGTGCATTCAAACATTGATTGGGTGGAGGCTGATTCTAAGGAAAGTGATTTTTCTAACTGTGCCGAGTGCGAACTACAGCTGTTGGCTCTTGTCATGCGTATCTAATTGTCTTCCTGCGTGGCTCTTGCTGAGAGAGTGGTCAGGCTTTCCAGCAGGCAGGACACACAGGAGGGTATGTTGCAATCAAGTACCCCAAGGAAGGTCATCCACAGTTATGAAACAGCTGCTCATTTTTGCAGAGGTGCAGAGCAGAAGGGAACACTATCAAGATTCTGGATGGTGAGGCAGAAGTAGTAAATTTAGCAACAGACAGCATATGAGTGGTAAAGAGTGGATCTGCAAGGCTTGAGGAGTGACCCAAAAACTGCAGACCAAGCAGGAAGACATTTTTGCAGTTTCTTCCATCTTGGCCAAAACCAGCTTCTCCTCTCTAGAGCAGCAGTCACAACAGAGACACAAGCTCAGAAAGCACTGGCATCACCAGGTGGTGGCATAAATCACCTCATTTCCAGCCTGCAGAGTGTTACTGCTGCCATACTCTTTATTCCTTCCCAAGACACCTCCAATTCACAGCAGGTGCCTTTACCAGACCATCACTGCCTCAGTCACCATCAGAAACACAGTGTGAAAAACAAGAGCTGGAACCACAATGCTCCATCCCACAGTTCTGATTTCCCAGATGGACATCAAAGCTGTCTGGGGAAAAGGGTGATCAAATACTTTTCCAGGATAAAATGCAAAATTCTAGATTTCCTTAGCATTGTCTTTTCAGGAAAAGAGGAATGGGAGAGCCTGAAAAGTTCCAGAAAACTGGCTGTAGTGAGGTGGGTATTGGTCTCTTCTCCCAAGTAACGAGACAGGACAAGAGGAAATCACCTCAAGTTTCACCAGGAGAGGTTTAGATTGGGTAACAGGAAAAATTTATTGACCGAAAGGGCTGTCAAGCACTGGAACAAGCTGCCCAGGAAAGTGATTGAGGCTCCATCCCTGGAAGTATTCAGACATCATGTAGATGTGGCACTTAAACACAGGGTTTAGTGGTGGACTTGACAGTGGTAGGTTATCGGCTGAACTGGGTGATCTTACAGGTCTTTTCTCCCAAGGTATCTGGCCTTGCTTCCACTCTCTGTAAATTTTGTTTTTACACCTAAGTGTGTCCAGGAGTTCCTTGCTCATCCACGCAGGCCTTCTGGCACTCCTGCCTGCCTTCCTCTTTGTAGGTACACATTGGTCCTGGGCACACAGGAAGTGTTCCTTGAATATGGACCAGCTTTCCTGGGCGCCTTTCCCATCCAGGTGATGAGTGCCTGGGGAGGAAGGTCTGTGGGGCAGTCAGTTTCCTGCTTCTGCTGCTGAAGGGAAAATGAGGGTGGAGAAACGCTGCTGCTGCTGCTGGATGAGGAACTTTCTTATCGCAGTGCTTTGTACTTGCTCTGACCATCTCTCAATAGCAACATGAAGGCTGGTTTTCTGGCGTGCCAGCACAGGCAGAGCAGGCAGTAGGACTGTGGCCTTTTGCAGCCTCTTAACGGTAGCAGTACCATTTCAGAGCCTGAGGAGGAGCTGACTTGTGTCGAAGTCCCTCTTGTTTGTCCCTAAGACATTGCTCAGCCTGCTGAGATTTCTTCTACTCTCTTTCCTCTTCCTTTTTTTTCCCAGGAGGTGGTTAAGTGATGTAGGCTGAATTCTTTCATAGCAAGAATTGCTATGCAAAAAATAGCAAGCTTTCAGCATTTTTTTTTTAATAAATGCTGCAGCAGCTTCAGTAATGTAATTCTCCAGTGCATGTGTATGTTTCAATGCACCTGAGAACTACACATGCAGGATTGCCCTTAAGTATGTGATGAATTTTGTTACACCGAACATTCAGCAGGTCTACAGTGAGTTATAATATTGAGATTTTTATGAGTAATTTAATGCAAGTTAGAAACCATTTTCTTTCATGCATGCAGGTTTTGCCTACTGTGGTGACTCATAGTTTAGTGAACATAAACTTCTTGCCTTTTGGAGGATATGCACATTTCTGATATTATCTCCAGAATAGCAAAAGGTTTTATTAATACCTTATGAGGTCCCAGGTGATGCCCAAATATGTAAAAAATACAGATTTTAAACTAAATTGCTCATTTCCTTGTTTGTGAGCAAAACGCAAGTTTCCAGGACCTGGGCAGGTGTTCTTTCTGTATTAAGAGCCTGGGGTGAGCTGTGACATAAGGCTTTTGGAACTAACAGACCCTGAACACAACTATTCTATGGGCTTTTTGTGAACTGAAGAAGCTGTAAGAAAACCAAGAACGGTATGTAACCAAGAGCTATTTGATTTCTGTCTTACCTCTTGGGAAAACTATCTGTGGGTCTCTCAAGGTCTCCTCGTTTACAGAGTGGAGATTGAATTCCCTCTATCTCAAAGCTTTTTCATTAACACAGGAATGTGCTAGGTGAAATACAACACATCTAGGGACTGTCCAAGGCTATTTTCCTCAGAATGTCAACAAGGACTGAATCAGAGTCTGAAGAATTCAAACTATGGGACTGAGCAAAAGGTTGTCACCCTTAGGATCTTACATTGTTGTACAAAACTTTGCAGTGCCTTCAGGTCATTCTGATACTGTGTGGTAACCTTGCTGTGCATAGGAAATGTTCCTAAATAGCTACTAAATGCGATTTTCTCCACCCAGAAGTTTGCAGAAATCCTAACGGTCGTAATCCTAACCAAGATGTAATCATGTCAAACTGGTGTGAGTTATCTCGATTCTGATTGCATAATCTACATCAATTACAGTGTTGCTAGAAACCATGTTTTACAGCAGCTTTTACTTCATGGGCTGCCTATCCCATTTGCAAGAGGAAAGGAAGGAGTAGGTAGGTGGAGGTGCCTGTCCTGGTGTTTTGTTTTGCTGTCAGTCTTGTGCTGCCGGGACATTGGGAGAACATAGCTGATAACTGCAGCATCTGTTGGAATCAGCAGAAAGCCTGAGACTTGCCTAAAACCAGGAGCAATCTCACAATATTCAGGTACTTTAGATTTGTAGGCCAGTGGTATTTTCTGCATACACATTGCTTTGTTTTTCAAAACATCAAGAGAAAATGAAGGATTTGACTGCAATGCCCTTGAATAATCCTGAAAACCACTACCAAAAAGCTTTAATTTGTGAAGTACTAATTGATAGTGCAGCCTAACTTCCTTTTCTTCAGCAGCTATTAACTGTATGGGGAAGGGTTCACATTACTTTTGTCAAGAACTAACAATGAGTCAAAGGAGACAAAATAATCCAAGTCAAGGTTGAAAGCAGACAGGTTCCTTTAGGAGGCCATACCAGAGCAGGA
>NW_009951918.1:1340450-1359300 GCF_000747805.2 Chaetura pelagica | reverse complement strand
GAATGCCTACGTTCTGCCAAAACCACTTCCAAAACAAGTCATTAGACCATCCAAGTTGCATCCTGCAGCACAAAAATAGACTGCTTACAGAAGACCACCAAAGCTGATGAACAGAGGTGGATTGCTAATTACTATCCACCTGCCCCAAAGCCATCAGGTCAGGCAACATGTCTCTGTCTCTTGGGAGAGTGAGGATGTGAGATAGCAATCAAAGTAAGCTGTTCTTTTAGGTTGCACAGCAAATGGGTGGCAGAGCTGTCACCTGAAGGCCAGGCTAACGAAGCAGCACACTTCTGAGAAGGGAGAGCTAGTGTACGAGTACCATCAATAACTGTGCAGCAAATTCTGGTCATTCAGAAACTAGTTCTAGCCAGTAGTCAAAAAAATAAGCTCACAAAGATGAATAGAAACTGGGTTTTAGGACAAATGGGTCGCCTGGCCTACTTTGGACTGTTTTGCCAAATCAGCATACTATGATAGCGTGTTATGTGTTCTCATTAATTGAGCACAGAGTTTTGTCTCTTGTTGTGTAGTCCTAGCATTTTATTTGCAGAAAGGCATGTTTAGTGATACTAGTGTCAGAGTCTGAGAAAATAAATGTGTTACTTATTTTAACGGCATATGTAAAACCAAGTAGCCCAAAGCTCTTGTTTTTTGCACAAGAAAAAATTGGGAGTTTGGTTTTGGCTGCTCGTTTAGAAGAACAGTGTTGTTGAAGTGGGAGCGGGAGTAATAGATGTGGGTGGTAAAGTAGTTTAGCAGCACTAAGTTGTCAGCAATATTGATTCTACTCTAGCAGCTTGTTACCTCCAGGTGTTTGGAAAAAATACTATTTCCTCACAAAATCTGCCAGCACAGCATTTACCTGAGCAGAGATCTTCAAAAAGAGGGTTGTTATTTTTGTGGAATCATAGAATGGTTTGAGTTGAAATGGACCTTAAAGATCATTTAGTTCCAACCTCCTGCCATGGACAGGGACAGTTTCCACTAGACCAGGATGCTAAAATACATTACTAAGACTTATTTTGTGAAAGCTGCAAGCTTCTTACTAGTAGAATTAAATCAAGTATCTTCTACTAGATCCTAAACACTTGCTGTTTTGTTCCAGAGTCCATGGCTTCCATGTAGGTTTAGTAACATACATTTTCTACGTGCATGTTCTGACGATGGCTGTAGAGTACTTTGCGTTCATGGCAAGGTGATTCTAGCTGAACAAGAGTACTGAAAACACTGGCATGGAATCAACCTTTGAAAGGCAAGTGTGCTCCTTAGAAGAGTATGTGATCTGCTGTTTCATAGACCCCTTGCAGGTTGGTTCCTGGTGGACTGATTATTTCCTAGTAAGAAGATGGCAGGGGAGGAGCAACCGAACCTTCCTACATGAGCTATTTATTTATATCCCTTATTGAAGGATCTTGATGTTTCACTTAATGTAGTTAAAGTCAACATTCCTGTCCATAAAACCGAGTGTTATGATAAAAAAAAATACAAAATTATAGAATTATACTCCATTGCAGCTTGCTGAATGCATGAATTAATTGACTGTAAAAGGTAGAATAAATCAAATTATTCAGGTTAGAGAGGACATCTGGAGGTCTTAATCTCCCACTCAGAGCAGAGCCATCTGATTAAAGTTGCTCAGGGCCTTGGGAAGCTGAGTTCAAATATCTGCATGGTTGAAAACTCCACAGCCTTCTGGACCCATTGTTAGGGTGTTTGAGCACCTTCTTGATGACTAGAGATCTGCTCTGCTACAGCTGGGATGAGTCTGGCTCTGCCCAGAGGTAGCGGGCAGAAGTTCAAAGTAACTCAAATAACTATCCTAATTAATGGGCCTTCTGCATTTGTCATTCTTCTAGATTTTCACTGTAAACTGGAATACCTTTGCTTTACTAACTTTGGATTTGTATCATTGCTTATGGGAAAAAAAATAACAGTTTTCTGAGAATTTAATCTGAAGACTCTGATCTTGTGAAACTAATGTTAAAATATTCAAAGTCTTAATCTGTAGGTTCATTTTTCCTGCCAAATTCTGTTAGCTAAAGCATGGTCAGAATGTCACAGTATGTGTGAGAAAAGAGAGTGGAGTAACCTTAGTCACCTGCTATGTAGGATACTTACTTTTCTACAGCTTGGAGAAAAAAATACTGTATCAACTGCACAGGAAAAGAAAAGAAAAGAAAAGAAAAGAAAAGAAAAGAAAAGAAAAGAAAAGAAAAGAAAAGAAAAGAAAAGAAAAGAAAAGAAAAGAAAAGAAAAGAAAAGAAAAGAAAGAAAAGAAAAGAAAAGAGAGGCATTGGATGGTTAGGTGAGAGAGTGACTATGAACAGCCTCTCATCTCAGTTAAAAATGGTTTGTAATCCAGACTTGCTCTCTGGAGATACTGTAGTCTCACTAGCAACTCTGGTATAATTCATGGCAACTGATAATTGAACTATTTTAAAATTGGAGTGACAGTTCATCTCACCTGTGACTCAAAGCAGCCTGTGGTTTTCTCTGCAGCAAGGAGCTGCTTCATGGGCAAAGGGGAATTTTTGAAACTACATCTCATCAGTTTTCACTGAGGAATGTCTTTTTAAAGAATAGCATAAAAAAATATTGCTACAATAACTGAGGAAGACAACCCTGCAGTGCATGATTTTGCTCACTGAGCAAAGTTCTGGAACATCAGTACCACTGGTCACATTAGGATGGAAGCAGCACTGGTTAGCTGGAGGCTGTTTGGTCACATATGCTTCTAGCAGCACTTCTACAGAGAGATGGAAATGTAGCTCTTTCTTTAGCTTTGTCAATCCACCTGAAGTCCAGGAGCATGAAAGAAAAAAATGTCTGTGAGAGAGAGACTGCCCAAATCACTAAGATCACCAAACACATTACTGCGTGATCACAGCCATGAAGCAACAAGTTTCTGCAAATTGCCACCCATAAGCCCCATCTTCTTTCCATTTGGTCTCTGTACTAACTGATATAAAAATATATATATAAAATTCCTTCCTCCTTTGAGCAATTCAGTCTTGGCCTTCTTTGTACTTCATACATTTCAAAACACAGTTTGCACAAAATGCAAAAAACAACTTCTACTTGAAATTCAAGTGTCTGGAATGTTTTCTGAAGTCAAGGCTTTTTTTTATTTCTATTGGAAATAATTTGTCTCACATCAAACAAATCCTCATTAAAAATTACAAACTTGCTTTCTTTTTATTAGGAATTACTGATCTTGTCATTAAGGTCTGGTGATTCCCATTAGCACATGAATATCAGCTTGAGTGTGAAATGCATATATTGTATCATTTTTACATTTCACACCTTTAGAGACACCGGTACGCTTGAGTGTTTCTTCACTCCCTGAGCAACATGCTATGTGTTGCCTCTAGTTAAATATTCTCTGTAATGTGGATTTACTGGTTATTAGATTTCTAAGATCCTGTTATAAATTTAGCCTTTTTTTGTTTGTTTGCTTGTTTTTTTCCTTTTTTTTTAAATTGAATCGAAACTTCATGCACCATCTCCTTTTGAGAAAAGTATCTCAGTAGCTAGAGAGTTTAGAGAGGAACCATGACTTGAAAAATCCAGAAGCAGGAAGTCCCATGACCTTTTGCTGGTGCTTCTACATCTGAAAGCTTTATTGGGCAGCCCACTTAAAGTCATTAGAGCATAGAATAAATTATGAGCCTTTCTGAGGTGGTTCAACTGGATTTCATTCCCTTAGAACCTCACTGTTGGGATTTTGAACTTTCTGGGTGTTGGGAATTGAGCCTAGTCAGCATCAAAGCACTCACAGAATCAATAATTCGCTCAGCCTTGTCCTGCAGGACAAGCAGAAAGTAGAAGGAAGACAAGAAGACTTGTGTGTTGTGCTAAAAGGCAGTTTAACAGGTGAAGTGAAAGCTATGTGCACATGGAAAGCAAATAAGGGATTTATTCACTACTTCCCATTGACAGGCAGATGTTCAGCTACTTGCTGGAAAGCAGGGCCTCAGCACACATAGTGGCTGTTTGGCAATTGGAGGACAAAGGCCATAACCGTGAGTATTGCTGCTTCCTGCTCATTTTCTTGAGCTAATTTTGCAGTTCGTAATGTTGTTTCAGACGGAGTATCTCTGTGATCCACTCACATCAGCTGTCCCAGCTGTGTCCTTTCCCAGCTTCTTGCCCACAACAGGGCAAGGGGACAGCGTGAGAAGCAGAGAAAGCCTTGACACTGTGCAAACATTGCTGAGCAGTAGTCAAAACCTTAGCATGCTGCCAAGGCTATTTTAGTAACAAGTACAAAGCACATAACCTTACAGACTGCTGTGACTAGCTTGGCTAGGAAGCTCATGCTGTAGATTTTGCCAACTTCAGCAAAAATCACACACTAGTTCTGGCGCAGCTGTTTTGTCGTGCTGTCCTTGGACAGCTTTTGTCTTAGGATTACTTCAATATAGTTTTCAAATCAGATTCTTAATTTAGATTACAGACTAATTTGCTGGAAAATGTTGAGCTGGTGTTTTTTTTAATCAAACTATCAATAAAGGTTCCATAAGCCCTTATTGAATCCAAGGCAGGATTACACCTAAGACTATTTTCCTCAAGGTTTGGAATGTAAAGCGAAGTAGGAACAAATACTTTCTAGACTGTGACAATGCAGCTTGCAAAGAGAATGAAGCATTTATCCTTCCATGATTCCCATTCATGAGAATTTTGGTGCTAAATTACAACCAGCATTAAATAAGCAATACTAGTACTAAATTTGAACTGCATTGTGAAAACTGTAGCTTTCATGTGCATTGTAATTTCAGGCTTTTGATTTGCTCTTTAAGTATAAGTGCTTGTACCACAATTCATTATACAAATATGGCAATATCATCAGTTATGGTTGTCACCAGACATTTGATTTTCACACTTCTGTGATTTCCATTACATAAAGGAAGAGTTCTTGACAGCTGAAAACTGCTGATGTAGGTAATGCAGTCACCACATTTACTGCACTCAAGGAAAGTGATTTCATGAGGTAAACTGTGAACAGAAATGTACTTTTGTCTGCTGTATCTTTCCTACAAAGACAATACAAATGTATCTTTTGTTTTAAGCAAATTTACCTACAAATTTACCTACAATGGTTCAATTGCAATTACCTTTCAACAGAAAGCTCTGATGCCCAGCCCCAGAGTGATGTTTTAAATACAGAAATACTGTTCTGCTGTTACCATTGGAGTGATTTAAGATCACAACAAAAAATATTGGGGAATTTAGGGAAGATTTAACTGACACTGTTGAATTTTATCCATTTTACTTTTAGTACACAAAATACCTTCAGAGGCAAAAAAAAAAAATAATCAGTCAAGCTTCTGTTCATTAAGGGTATCCTAACAGGAGATGTAGGGATTGTTGTGAAAATGTACATTTGTGTAGATCATGGTAATTGCATAGCACACGTGGCTGTGGGGAAGTCTGGTCAGCATCAGGAGGGATGTCCTCCCTATTGGAACCTTTGGTGCTACAACTCACAGAGAACGGGCTAGAGAAATGGAAGTATGGCTGATAGCCATCTTCATCGAACTCCTCTTTGGCAACAAGTTTTAAGCCATTGGAAGACGGATCCTTCAAATCAGCTTCCCTGAGATTCAGGTCAGAGAATTTGCTTCAGGGATGAGAGAGAGGAGTTGCATTGGCTACTTGGGTTGGAAAGAGCTTTACCCCAAAATCTACCTAATTCCAGAGTTGACACCTCCTCTCAATGCTTGCCTGTCAAGAAAACTTCACATCAGAAATAGAACTGATATAACAGCTTTTGAAAGTAGTTTCTGTGTGACCAGTTTGTTTAAACAAGGTTGTTACCATTTGTGAACAAATAACCCTTGTGAATCATCATATTATTGTGACATTCCACCTATTCATGAGGTCTTCTCAGTGAAAGCAAATTTTGTTCTGTGTCTACTACTGCATGAGTAAAAGTCACTATTAGCACAGTACAAAATTTAAAATGCCAGCTCCAGAGAGCATTAGATTTAGTAGCAGAACTCCCATAGATTTTTGTACTGTCTGGATTTGACTCAAGATCAATGAAGAATTCCATAACCCTCAGAAAACCCCCTAATACTTCCAGAACAAAAATCTTACGTGGTGCTGATCTATGAAGTACAATGCGGGCATTTAGTATTAAGTAAAACAACATGCTGGTGTGAACAGGAATGTTTTTACACACATGGCTAACTGCCAGATATCACCAGAGCATGAAATGAATTGTGAAATTAATAAAAAAAAAAAGAACATTTCCAGCAGCAGCCAGTAAGTAGTTTCCAGATTCGTGTTCCCAAGCACTAATGATTGTAACTTGTCTTGCTCATGATCATCTTCATATTCAAACTTCTGCAGAATACAAACATCTGTGAACTGATCCAGGAAGCTCCAAAAGAGGAAAAGACAAACCGCTTGCTCTCCACAAATGCAAATGTCATTCTTTGATTCCAAATATCCAAATCTTAAAAATTCAGCACCACATATTCGTTGTGGGGTTTTTTTTCAGACTCTTCAAACTAACCTAGGAAGAATGAAGAAGACCTTTTTTTTTTTCTTAAAGTTAAGTTCAGCTCCTTTCAAGAAAATGTTGCTTATCATGCATTTTACCACTCAAGAGAATACAGCACGTAACTTCTTCTGTGACTCATTTAATCAGATTGATGCATATGGATCCCCATGTGTATGCTTTCCACCAGTTTTTCAAGACTTCTGAGGAAATTAACAAGCTGAGCTTAAGATATCAGTGCATAATCTTTTCTTTGGTCTGATTCATATGTAGCTTGTGCAACATTGTGGGTTTTGGGGTTTTTTTTCTAATTTGCACAACAGGGAGCCAGAGCATGGTAGCACTGACTTTTGAAAATTCAGTATTTGCCTACTTGTGGTATTGCTGCTGTAGCTGTGGAGGCCAGGCTGGGAAGCATGGCCTTTTAAACTGTCTCTAAAAGCAGAGTGCAAAAGTAGAACTCCCAGCTCAGGTGTCTGCTTCTCTCTTGAGCAGCTTGCTAGAAGTGCAGACCCGTGTTGCAGCGCGCTGCATGGACTGGGGAGAGTTGCATCCCTGTGAGAAAAAAGGTGGCCAGCCAGCTCCAGGGTATGAAAGTAAAGCACTTAGGGGATACTCCACCTGCAGCCCTGAGAGCGCTGGTGGTTTTGAGGCCAATATCATGAAGCAGTGTGAAGCCAGCTTCCCGGGCTTTTCACTTTCATACAGTGACACCTGGTGTTGTAAGGGAACTTTAGCGAGAGAGAAAAATGAGGATGTAGTAACAGCAGCACTAGGAAGGCTTGCATCTTTGCTGAGCCTATGGCCATACGTCACTGGCAAGCAAATATGCCAATTTTTTAACGAGAGTTTTTTCAGCACTGTTGGTTCCACATTTATTAAAGGATACAAAGTGCTAACTTACTCTTTCTTTTTAGATCCTTTGTCTACACAAGGTCATACCTCTCATTTGTAGTTTTTGTGTGTAGAAGTCACATAGTGACAGCAGCAAAAACAAATGGGTAAGTTATTGGAGTAGGATGTAAGTTTTGGGTTCTGTTGCTAGTTTCTTGCTGACTTTGTAGCTCCTGTGACCTCATGCTTTTCACCCTAGGTGATTTATGCAGCAACTGCCCCACAGACTTGAAGCCCTTACCTGTAATGAAGTAGCAAAGCAGTCCTATGAATAAACACAAACACATAAAAAAAACAGGTCTCAAAATAAATCATGACACACAATGGACTATTTGATCTTAAATTAGGTAGGGAAGGTAAATTTAACCACCAATATAGTTTACTCCAGATCAGTAAATCAAGGTCTCTTGTACCACTACTTACCTTTAGGAAGGTACAAAGCAGTCCCAGCTACAGAGTAACACCACTCGTTGGTGTTGTTAAGCAGTAGCTTTATGCAGAAGAGAGCCACACTCAATAGCGTAACTAGTGGTAAACACAGATTTAATATGAACAAGAAAAAACTATGAAAAAGCCTACAAAAGTACAGAGGTGAAGTGGTGACCATTATTTTCTTACTACAAAGGTCAGTGACAGGAAAGGGAGTCTTGATCCGAATTATTCTTTTTAGGTAATATCCCCTTAGGCCCCAAGAGAAAAAGCACATTACAGAATAGTTACTGTCCATTCAGAAGCTTCGTTGAAGTTGCTTTCATTTTCACCTAAAATTAAGAAAGCTCGAACAGCAACCAAGGTATTTAATTCCTCGGAGCCTGCTTGCAACTCCCATATAGCATGCTAGGGGGCACTACACACTAACTTGTCAGGCTAATTAGGGTAAAGAGGTAGATTTATTATTTGGATTAATTTCCATGCACATTACAGTGATGGCTGGAGACTGTGAAGACGAAGAGAGGCAGTTGCAGGTTGTGTGAACCTCTGTATTTCCATACTCACAAGTTCTACATCTTGTTTATTTCAATTAGAAGCTCTTTCTTTTTTTTCCTTTAAATGGCATTTTGGACAGAGTTGGTTTTGGAAGCCTGCCTGACACCCTCAGATATTTGGCAGAGACCCTTATCTTAATTTTAAAAGTAGAGGCATATGCATTACTCTTCCTTTCAAGCCACACACTGTGTTTTAATTGATGCCTCTGCTCAGCAGGGGAGCAATGCACACACTCCATACTCTAGAGTAGAGGGAGGTCCGGACTGCCACATGCGCAGAGTGGCAGGAGACAAGAATGTCCAACAGGACATATTTCTGAAGTGTGCTGGGTGAGCACTACAGCCCCCCTTTTTTTTTTTTTTTTTTTTTTTTTACACCGCCGGTCACCTATTGGGGTTTTTTTTAAGTAGACAGCCACAATCTTTGGTCTCAACAGACCTTAGAGAAGTTCAGAAGCTCAGAAGTTCAGACACAAGGATATGAAAGGAGCAACTAGTTGAATTTGGTGATCCAAAATGTAATTAATTCTGGATGCAGAGGAGTCACAATGTCAGTACCAATTATAAGCAAATGCAACTTGAGCTAATACAGAAACTGAAAAAAGTAGAAAATTTTCTGCTGAAATACAGTAAAAACAATTTTTCTGAAGTTCCAGTCACTGCATAGTTTTCACATGGCTTAATCCTTCATATAACACTTTCTTAAAATAGGAAGATTTTGGCATAATGGCATCAGTCTTGTTAGACATTTATGCCAAATTACTTATTTTTTCAGAGCATAGGTCACAAATATCACTCCTTTGAAGCAAGCATTTTGTTATATGGTTCTGGTATCAATTCTCTTGCTGCTACTAGAAACAACCTAGAGTAATCTATTGTTGCTGTCAGTCAGAGGCTGGATCAGCTCTCATTCAGGCTAGCAAATTCTACAGTTCTACAGTGCAGAACCACCATGTGTAACAAAGAAAATAACACTAAAAGGAACAAAATAGGAGACAGAGTAAGGTCTATGAGGAAAAAAAAGCAAACCCAAATCACAGAAAAAAACCTGTTACACATGTAGCTTGCTGTCGCTGATGATACAAGATTTGCTGCTGTGCCATATATACTAATAATATGTAAACTATGGATACTCTTTACAGATTCTTTTTACTCATTATGTCACACTTGCTCACACAGGATTTAGAAAATGGCAAGATAAGTGCAAGGAGCATAGCTGTGATAAAATTGAGACTCAGAAATCTGTTGGATGTGTCTGCAGCCTGTTTTCAGATCCTCAAAGTCAAGTTTCTTATTGATGACTAAACATGAGTTTTATCCCTATTATTAAAAAAAAAGTTGTTTCCTCACTGACTTCAGTAGGGAAAAAGAGAACGCCTATGTGATTTCACTGTGACTATTTTAGGGGACACAACAGGACAATCTGCTACTTAAAATCTGGCAAACATTTCTAGTCTGTTACAGTCGATTTGTCTGAGAACAAGTTATCAGTCCTAGACTGATCTACTTCACTTTACACACATTAAGGGTATTATAAACTGCATTGAGATTTAGGAAGTCTACACACTCACTGTTTGTGATGAGAGCAAATATGCAGAGCACATACTTTCTTTATCATGTATTTTTTTCATTTAACAGCTTTCAGATTAAAAGTAGGCAGAAGAATTAAGTAAAACAGATGCTGACAGTGTGCCTGACCAGCTCCCTAAACATCTGATTAAGAATGTCTCTCCATGCTACTTAATCCTTCATCATTAACTCTCTAAGTCAGCTTGATGTTTCTTATAAACAAAGCTAGTTTTGCATTTTCTACTAGCATTCGTTTACTTGTGAGAACTCCTGAACAAAAAAAAAAACACAAATAATTGTAGGGCTAGAGGGCTACAAGGTGGCTTGCATTTGATTACCTGCTATATTTTCCTCTATTTTCCTTGCTAATGCTATGATTTGCATCCAAGTATATGTCCATTACAGGGAGAAAACAAGCCATCCTTTCCCTAATTAACCAGCAGTCCTATAAACTTTCAGAGTCTGGTATTATTTCAGTACTTTAGAGGAATACAGATTAATCAGTAGTCAAGACAAGAACAAAAGTGGCCAGCCTATGCAAAACTAGAAGTAAATCAGCAATGATTTTTGTATTGCCTGATACATCAAAACATTGGATGAGAAGCTGTCTCAGAGATGCTTGCAAACTTCGACAGTTAAAAAGCTATGCTAGGAGGCAGCATGCTGTCCATACTGACTCTCCCTGTACTGCAATGAATCCAGACTGTCCCAAGACATACTTACTTATAGGAATTTGGTTTTCCAGAACCGTCTACAAGGGAACAATGACAAGTTCTGACAGCTCAAACCTATGATAAGCATTTCCCCTTCTGAAGTGAGAATCATCTTGCATGCCTGCTGACAGTCCATTATCTAATTAATTACTGTCAGTGTTGAGTCACACTGAATGCATATTGGTAATGCTCTTAAGGACAGTCAGTTAACAGGAATCCAACTCTGTCAGCAGCATCACTTAGTCTCCTTTATTATTCAGATGACTAATTATTAACATCTATCCTGCTCTTCTTCAGCAATGCATTTGGTAAGGACCCACAAGGTTCAGCTGAATTTCTGAAACACCCGGTCATTTAAATCACATCTCAGTATCGTGCAAGCAGGGTGGTATTATTAATTCCTCTCTTCAGAAGTTCATAAACATAAATTCATTGTTCTTTATGGAAGAGGTAGAAACCTTTCAAAACCTCAGTTAAAATTCTAAACATGCAACTAAACTAAAGATCACCTGAGATCTCTTTGATGTTTTTTGATCTCCTTCCCTTTTTTTATTTTCTCATCTATATATGATTCTACTAAGTATCAGTTTAAAGAGGTTCTGTTTCTCCATAATCCTGTGTTAAACCTGTCTTCACAAAAAAAAAAACAACAACCCTCCCTTGAAATTCAGAACTATTACTTTAAAGTCTTAAAAAATAGTATCCTGCTGTAATTCCAAATATGCCCAAACTTCAGTCAAACTAAAATTGTTCCTTTTATTCCTCTAAGGAGTGTCTTCAGTAAAACAAACTTCTTTTTCCCATAATAGCAAATGTGCCCAAACTCCCAAGTCAGCAAATTTGCAAGCTGATTCACAGCCACATCATCATACATTTAGTTGCAGTGGTCCTTTCCAGCAGTGTATCTTTTAACCACAGCTAGGCCCAAAGACAGAACACAACACTAATCAGAATTAGAAGGTGTCTTGAGAGAAGCTGCACTAACACCAGTCAGCCACCACTGCAGCTGTGCTCACTCACAGCAAAATATCATCTGCTGCAGTATCAGCTGTCCACCTGAACTCCTAACAGAGCATTGGCTGTGCAATATGAAGATGCTAACTTCAGAGGACTTTCCCTAATGTTTGTGTTTTGTTGCTACATGTTGTCCATCTGTGTGGAACTGCTCTTCCTCAGTACTGACAGGTCATGTCACCACTTAGAGAGCCTTTCCCTTTATTTTCTCATTATACAGTTCCTTCCAGTTCCATGACATATTTTCCTATCATTCCAGGATTTCCTCTCACCTTTGAAAAAAAGGCTAGGCCATTACCCAATCTTTCCAAGGGGAAGAACATTTTCCATACGTAAGTCACTTTCAAAACCCGAGATCAATTTTGATGATACTCATGGTTTCCTCTTCAGAGAGACCCTTTCTGAACCTTATTGCAGATTACTTATTAACTCCCCTAAAATCCCCAAACCTGTCATCTGCAATGTGTTCATGATACTCTTTGTTCACTTTGTTTTTATCAACAGGGCAGCAGGGCAGAACAACAGGTGACGTCATGCTAAGTCAGATATCACTGCTGTCTTGTTGGGAAGACATCTGTCAACACAATGTGACCTTCAGACTAATTTCCAGTCAGTTCTAAATACACCAGGAGGAGATAACCTCCTTTTGTGCCACTAAGCACCTCCTGGTCCTTCATAGCTTCAGTGATTCTTCCAAAACAAACCACTGCCCTTCTACAACTTTCACATTTCTGAATTTCTTGGGGTTTATTAGTTGCAGTTAAGTGAAAAAAAAACAGTGTGTTTAATCACAAAGTTAGTTGTTTACCTTATAAACAACATGTTTATAGAGTGGGTGGAGAAAGGAGATGGGCTGTTTGGGTCACCAGTCCAAGTTCTTTATGACTGCAAACATAATAAGCAAACCCAGAAGGAAACCAAATACTACCCAAACAGTTAGCAAACTTTAGACTTTGTCTCAGTGGAAAGCCAAAAAAGATGCATCATGGGAACAGAGATAAGTAGAATGTTTTTCAATTGTTTACTGCTAGTGGTTATCACAAAACACTTAGCAAAAATCCACCTACGCAAAAGATTTACATGGGACTGAAAGGATAAAAATTAAAAAGCAAGCAGATTGCTAGTCCTTAGAGATCATTACAAAAAAATGTTGTAGATACTCAGATGCAACTTAAGACAAGTTTAGAAAAGGTAAAAGGGTATTTTAATGTACAATACAAAACAAAAAGATCTAAATAAATAAAAGACAATAAAGTTTATTCTTAAGGCCTTATTTGTAGTAGCAAGCACCTACACAGTTAAGGAAAAATAGAAAGAGCTTACTGTTCCATGACTGATTAAAAGAATTTTGCAGTTGCCTATATAGTAAATATATAGTATATATAATATATAAGTAAATACTACTACTACTACTACTAATAATAATAAAATTGTCCTTTAAATCAGAACAGTTTCTAGGCTATTGACTGCTCAATGTCTTAGTACTCCACATCCTGGTAACTAGACTTTCTTTAAAGTTAAGCTCAAATACAGCAGCCACAGGGTGGCTGTGCAAAGGATAAAATTTCAGTATTTCTCCCTTTGACTGGGGGTGGGGAGTAATGCCAGAGCTGAAGTCCCTCACAGTCAATTTGAAGAGAGTAGTTTGGGACTTGAATTTTCTCATGCCCATTACTGCAAGTCAGGCAGAACCCCAAAGCAGATGTGTAGCTGTTGTGCAGTTAGTAAAAACAAAAGCTAAACCACTTAATTTCTATGAAGTACTTCTTCAGCTTTATATACAGAGGTAGCAGAATATACAGAAGAAATCAAATCATCCTGAATCACGTAAAAAAGAGCTACTGCAAATTTAGTAAAGTTAATCTACATTGAAATAATCCCTAGAAAAAACTGAAAAACACGGAGAGAGTAACTACCTAAGCATCACTACACTACGCGTATTTCCATATCACAGCAAACTACTTTAGATAAGCAGTTGTAGGAATAGAAAGTCTAAGACCTGCTTTGAGAAAGTTTAAGTCTTTCATTTTTTTTCTTCCAAAACACTGGTAGTAACAAGGTCACAAATTTGTAATGCATACTTATATATGCATTACTTATAGGTAAATAGGCATTCACTGCTCATGAACTGTACTGGTGATGGCATTTAGGCCTTCCGTTTTTGAACAGAAAAGAAACAAGAGGCATAAGGGTAATGACCACTTGGTATTTCGAACCTGTTTGGAAACGCATTGACAGAAGTTCCAAGTTCTTTCTTCAGCAAACTGTCACAGCTGGTTTAGCTCTTCCTTTTCATGACAAGACTCAACATTTACTCTAGACTTTCATGTATCTTTCCAAGTGGCAATACAACACATATAATACTGAATTTAGAACAACTACTCAAAAAGGCTTTATTCCAGAGAAACAGGACATTTGTTACCAGTATGCAAGAAATAACTATGGTTTAAGATTCAATTTCAGAATCTCTTCACAAGAAATTCTGCTCTTCATACAAAAAATTATTTTTATACAAAACCCCCAACAAGTGTCATAATACACAGTGTCAACATTTATACACAAGGACCTTAGACATCAAACCAGATGCAGTTTCAGAGCAGTTTAAGGCAAACATTGGTTTACCACTTTTGATTGCACAGTCTCTTACACAAACTAAACCTTTTAGATCTCTGTCTTTTCAAAATTCATACTTTTAAATCGTTCTTCAAGCACATCAGAATCTTCATTGCTGTCTGTACTACTGAAGTTTGTATCAAAATCAAGCTCATCCTCCAATCCACTGTTCTCTTGGCCATTTTCACTAGTCACATTCTCATTTGCATCTTGCCCTTTATCAATCCTGCAGAAAGCAAGAGGATGTTATCACCACCCACTTTTGGATTTCATTTTTCGCTTTTAAACAAGATTGGGATAGACTGTAGAATTCTACCAGGGATGGAAGGAGGTGGAAGGTGGGAGGAGGAGAGAGACAATAACCTAAAGTTACTTTCACTTTGAATAGAAAATATATGAAAGACAGTAAAGGAAAAAGAGTCTGGGAAGAAAAAAATGCTTAGATGAAGACCAAATAAGCAACTGCTGTTGGTCAAGTTGTCACAACCTAGTAAATCAATACAGGATGCTCAATAAAGAAAGAACTCCAGTAAAGGAATAAAACCTCCAAAAGCCTGCTAAATATATTGCAGTAACTGTGTGCAATACTAACCCTCATTTAGTTTCTCTGTTCACTAGTAGCTGAACCATCAAATGATAGACAAAATGCAACTAGTAAATTGGGTTATGTATATTTTATAGTCCTCCATACCAAAATCCATTTTTTAAGTTCTTTGTTCCTAAGGAAGATTCGCAGTTAACCCTTTGGTATGAAAATAAAGTGTCTTATCCAAGTAAGATTCCTTTTGGCCCAGCCCCAATAACATCAGTTAAATTAGGTATTAGAAGGTTAGATTAAATATTAGAAAAAAAAACTTCTTAACTGGAAGGGTAATTAAACACAGAAACAGAATGCCCAGGGAGGTGGTTGAATCACCATTCCTGGAGGTGCTTAAAAGACATATAGCTGTGGTGCTTAGGGACATGGTTGAAGCACTCAGAAGTGAGGTTAATGGTTGGACTCTACGGTCTTAAAGGTCTTTTCCAAGCAGAACAATTCAGTGATTCTGTGATTAATAGGCATTCCACCCCCTACAAGAAAATAGGGTAGTAACCTCTGCCGATTCCTGTCAGAATTATTCAAAATATCATACACACTACAACAGCTACTTATCAGTTTCCAAACAAACTTTATTAAAAGGGGAAGAAAAAGAGCAGTACTGAAACTTTGTAACGCAGAAGCTACTTACGGAATTACTATTTCTTCTTCTTTTCCACACTTAGCACAAACTCCTAGTTTACCAGCACATGGACGACAAATAATATGGTAAGGATCTTTTACAGTCTTCTGGAGGCACTTCACACTGTGAAGAGAAAGAAAACATGATTTAAAAAAAAAAAAGTGTGGTGACTTGTTAAACATTCTGTGTTCAAAGATAATACAGACATATATTATCTGGAAGGAACACGTTATAGGCCAGTTTCACATTAAACTATTGGTGTTTTAACAAGCGGCACTATAAAAATCATTGCCTGTCTTCCTTCTCCTTTAACTTTCAGGAAAAATTATTAGAACAAGAATGGATGAAGAAACATGAAGTCAAGAATTTTTATATTTAAAGTAACAAAATAAACTTTTCCTTTCATTTCAGTAGGTAGTTTTACTTTAATAGCTTCATAACTTCTGCTTTAATGGTAAAAGAAAACGAGAAATTATTACAAAAGGGTAATTATTACAAAAGCTTGCAATTCAAACACTACAATGTCTTCCTCTTGAATTTCTCAGAGTAAAACGAGTAAAAGCCAATGCTGGACTTTGCTTTCTATGAACACACACCTGTACAGAAGTGTATTCTGAACAATCCCAATCTAACTAGGTAAAGGTTTAGGGCTATTCTTTTTCAAAATATCATAGAAACCTCCATAGATGAAATAATTTCTAAAATGCTATGGCTTAACATTCAGCTGACATTTCTAAACCCTTATATTTTTTGAGAACAAAATCCAGAACTACACATCCCACATAATGCTGCTGTCTTAAAAGTCACTTCTTGGCTCCTCAGGCACTCAGAGTTCTGTCAAGAAAGATGTAGCACACCATTCTGAACAGTGGATTTGCAGACTTGGCTAAAATAGGCTAAAGAAAAATGTGAAGTGTTTTTAAATGCCTTATAAGAAGAGAGGCACTACCTAGCATATACAAATAATTTTTTACTCAGTTTCTCAAATCCCATTCATTCTTAAGCATGATTGGCTTCTCCCTACTGCCATCATGAAGCTGTCACTATTAAGGTGCGCATATCCAATTCCTTGAGGAAGCAACCACAAAAATTGCTGCAGGACACATTTGACAAAAGCAAAGTCTGAACTGCCTAGTATTTATGGTCTTCCCTCTCCCCCAGAAAAAAAACCTACAGGAAATACCTTCTTAGTTTGGTTTTAGAGTTTTTTTCCTCTTTGTTTCTGTTCAGTTGCATCAGTATTAAAAAAATTTCTACAGCTCTTCCCAGCCATGTCACACCAAATGAGGGCACTATCAATGCAAGGTGGATAAACTTCTTTTTAAAAATTAGTTTAATCTATAATAATACCTGAAATAAAAATAAAGTTGGGGTAACTTCTGCTTGTACTAACAATCATAATTTTGAAGATGTTAAAAAACTGAAAATAAAGTGAGGCACAGAGAAGTCCTCCATTCCCATCATTTGTGACATGAAGAAATCATTATTTTCCATACAGTCATTATAATGTGTTTATTTCACCTAGAAGCTTCACCCATTGAAAATCTTCATAGTCTTGTCCTTTCAGAACAGTGGCCTACTCAACCATTGTACTATCTAGACTGGATTAGAAACCATCACCACTGAGCTAGAGCAGCCTGTCACCCAATTTACTTGTCCAAAAAGACAATGGAAAACATCACATCTGTCATAAGCAGCTGTCCCACAATGCCACTTTTTCTATTTGAAATGCTTCTCTGATTTTTGTGCTTGTTTTGCCTATTTTTTTCCCATTGAGGGTAGGAAGAGAAGAGCAAAAGAACTAAAATCACCACTAGACAATTTGTTACAGCTTATCACTTTTAAATGGGACAAGCACAGTCTTATGAGAAAGTGTTAAAAAGACCAATCCCAACTTTATCCGTGGTTCACAGAACCCAGAATGTTTGAGAATCAGTGAGATTTCTACATAATTTTTTTTTTTTTACATTAAGGGATTAAATTGCTTACTAAAATCAAATGTTGCATATGGTTTCCTATTAAAGAGAAAAACCTCTCACATGTTGGTGATAATACTATAAAGAAGCATTCCTTCCCTTTTAACCTATTGAAAATCAAAATAAACCACACCATCATTCACGGAACTGCACATAGACATTGAAAGAAGCCCTCTGAGCGAAAGTTCCTAAGTACATAACTGAGAACAACACAAAAAAGCAGAGCAAGCTACTGTGACAAGGCTGGCTTTATCATACACCACAGACCAGAAGCAGTTTCTTTTGAGTTCAGCGTTTCACTGTTGGAGTTCGCAGCCACAGAGGCAAGCATCTCTGCAGCTGAGCAAGTAAGAAGGAAGAAGAGTGTGTCCACTTCAGAACATTATCACATAAAACACCTATTTTAATTTTTTTATAAATATATATTTATCACCTTTGTTATGTACTTATCCAAAAGCACCTAATACAGGACTGTACGTAAACAATGCTAAACATTTGATATTTAGTATTTCAGTTTCACATGCAAAAAGAGAGAAGGTGTTAAGACTTAACTAAATGGAAGATTGTAAACATTTTGTAGGAACTGAGGCCTCAGTAAGGCTGAGAACAGCGTTGCTATGAGTTCTGACATGACAAAATTAAAGTCTTTCTTGCAATTAGGTATTCTTCTTTCTCAACTACAAAAATTAAGAGATGTGCTCATTCCTCTGCTATGGACTTGCATTGAGGCCTTGGAAAATCCTGTTATAACTGGTACACGTTTGACTTTTTCTTCAGGAAGGCACACAGAGGGTTTTGGTAGATTACAGGTCCACGTGTAAAGCATTTACACAGCAAAGAAGGAAACAATTGCTTTTCCACTCTTTTTTCTTTTCAAAAGTTTAAGATAAAAGGACTAATCCATTAGAAAATGAACATTGCATATATATATATAGTCATTGCATACTCCAAATTTGAGGATTGTCATATAGTAACAGCTTCTGGCTCTGAGCTTCCAAAACTAGAATATTTTGCAAAAAAAGTTCACAAGCTACATTATGAGTAATTAGCAAGAAGCATCTTAACTCACCATTTCTTAGGTTTTGATAGTAGTTTGTACTTGCTAAACTTTACCCGCCACTCCAAGATACCTTTGCAATGCTGACACACTCCATCATGAAGCTTAGCATTTATTTTCTGAATAATAAAAAAGAAACAAAACAGAAAAAAAATTAAGATTTCCTACTTTCACAAGCATAATCTTGGTTAAAAAGCATTTCTACTGATTATGTGGTAAATAGAGTATTTAGAAAAATGTTTGATATTAACATAATATAGTATATATTTACTGCTAGTAATACTCTTCAGTGGAAAGAGT
>NW_009951918.1:1338813-1340439 GCF_000747805.2 Chaetura pelagica | reverse complement strand
AAGAGTGCTGAGGTAGTATTTTACCTTGAGGTAGTCTTCATTATTACTATAATAATTTTAGTAATGTTGATAGTAGCACTTAGGTCACTATATTGTTGATAATATATTGTTACAGGTTTGTTGTGAGTTTTTTTCATGTCTGGAGACTTTACAAAGCAATTATAGGTAGAAATGTGTCCTGAAATACACAGTTTTTATCCAAGGAAGACAAGTCACAAGACTTAGTGATAACTTACTATTGCTCAAGCTAGTATTATACTGCATATTTTAAATAAGTTGTCTCAGGATTTTTTCTCAGATCACAAGAAAGAAGAATTCAAACATTATTTGCAGTCAAATCCTTCAGTATAACTGTCATCATCAACTTCCTTCAAGAAAAAGCAGTACTTCAACCCAACATCATGATGCCAACTAAACCATATCCTGAAGTGTCTTGTCTATATGTTTTTTGAATACCTCCATGGAAGGTGACTCTTCCACTTCCCTGGGCAGCGTGTTGAATGCTTGACCACTCTTTCAGTAAAGAATTTTTCCCTAGTATCCAATACAAACTTCCCCTGGCATAATTTAAGGCCATTTCCCCTTGACCTATCACTTGTAATGTGGGAAAAGAGACCAACCCCCACATCGCTACCACCTCATTTTGGGTAGTTGTAGAGAGCAAGAAGATCTCCTCTCAGAATTTCTTCATCCCCATTTCCCTTGGCCACTCCTCATATGACTTGTTTTCTAAACTCTTCACCAGCTTGGTAGCTCTCCTCTGGACATACTCCAGCACCTCAATGTCCTTCTTGCAGTGAGGGGTGCAGAACTGAACACAGTACTCAAGCTGCGGCCTCACCAGTGCTGATTGCAGGGGCACGATCATTTCCCTGCTCCTGCTAGCCACACTATTTCTGATTCAGGCTGGGATGTCATTGGCCTTCTTGTTAACCTGGGCAGAAGAGGTTTTTTCCAACCTAATGATTTTATGATTTAATATTTTTTCTCTCAGGTATTGAGGAGAAAATCCTAAAAATGGTCATTTAAACCTACAGTATATTTTCAAGACAATGCAAAGTTTACAATAAGATTTTCTACAACATTTTGGGTTCAGCTTGCTCAGAGATACAAAATGTCAACTGCCCAGTACTATGTGCACAAGAGAAGTTATTATGAGATGGGAAGTAGTACCAAACCACACTGTTACATTATACAACAAGCAACAAAGACTTGGACATTTAACATACATTTATTTCTTCTCTATCTAAAAATGCCAGCATAACTTCATCTATTGCACAGTCATGTGCATTTGTTCAGAAATTCAAAAATAGAAATTTGTAGATAAGCTGATCAAGTATGGGTTTGGTGATCAGGTAGTGAGATGGATCAGGAACTGGTTGAAAGGAAGGAGCCAGAGAGTTGTAGTCAATGGGGCAGAATCTGGTTGGAGGTGTGTGACTAGTGGAGTCCCACAGGGGTCAGTACTGGGACCGGTGTTGTTCAACATCTTCATCAACGACCTGGATGAGGGTATAGAATGTACCCTCAGCAAGTTTGCTGATGACACTAAGCTGGGAGGAGGGGCTGACACACCAGAAGGCTGTGCTGCCATTCAGAGAGACTTAGACAGGCTGGAGAGTTGGG